>NC_056746.1:993809133-994071633 GCF_019279795.1 Protopterus annectens | reverse complement strand
ATGTGAGAAGAGTGGAGGATCCAAGTTGTATTCTGCTGAGATAGCTGATGCATGAATCTTAATGGAAGAATAGGACAGGCCGTTGTGGAAGAGCTCTGCCAAGTATTCCAGGATGTTAGCTATGTTTACCAGTGACACATTCTCTCCTTTTGCAGTACTCCAAATGAGATATATTTTCCATTTTGCTGAATAATTTTTTCTTGTTGAGGGTCTGCGAGCCTCCAAGATAATGTCTTTAACCCTTTGGGTTAAATTTGGGTAATTTGGTCTTATGCAATGTTCCAGGCAGTCAGCTACAGAGTTTTCAGGTTTGGATGCAGGGTGTTGTAGTTGTTCTGTGTTAACAGTAAGGGAACTAGAGGTAGAGTCCATATTTGTTCCCGAGACATGCTCCTCAGTAATGGGTACCAATGCTGCCTTGGCCAGTCTGGAGCTATCAGGATGATCCTTGGACGGTCCTCTTTGATTTTCAATAGCACCTTGTGCATCAAAGGAAGTGGTGGGAATGCATATGCTGTCAGGTTTTTCCAAATGAATGATAGGGAGTCCACTTTCCAAGCAAGTGGGTGGTACGTCCTTGTGCAGAATTTCTGCAGTTGGTGATTGCGTGGGGATGCAAATAAGTCTATTTCTGGTAGCCCCACTGTCTTGTAATGGTTTTGAAGATGTCGGATGTAGCATCCATTCGTGAGCATCCGTGGCAGTTCTGCTTAGTATGTCTGCTAGAATGTTTCTTTTCCTGGCACAAAAATTGCTTGTAACTGGATGTTGAAGCTCAGGGCCACATTCCAGAGGTCCATTGCCATCCGGCATAGAGGGTACGAATGTGTGCCTCCCTGCTTGTTGATGTACCACATAACTGTGGTGTTGTCTGTCCTTATCAACAGTGGGCCTTGTTGAAGAAATGGTCTGAATGTCTGAATTGCCAGTTTTACTGCCAGCATTTCCTTTGATTTATGTGTAGGTGCAGCTGGTCTTGAGTCCATAAGCCTTGTATGCACTTGTCCAGCATGTGCGCCCCCCAACCGAGGTCTGAGGCGTCCGTTGTGATTGTCTGGCTTGGTTGAGTGCTGTGGAAGGGCAGTCCTTTGTTTGACAGGCCTGAGCCCACCATTGAAATTCTTGTTTCAGGCATGGGATTATTGGAATTTGGGTTTCTAGGCTGTGCTTGTGCTGAGACCATAAATTCCTTAGGTACCACTGTAACTTTCTCATATGTAGTCTGGCATGTGGAACCAATATTATTCAGGATGCTATGTAACCCAAGGCTTGCAGGACTTTTCTTGCTGTTAGCTGGTTCTGCTTTGTCAATGCCAAGAAGTAGAGAGGGAGTTGCTCCTGTTTTTCTACTGTTAGGAATGCCATTTGTCTTGATGTGTCCAGTTCTGCACCCAAAAAGGTTATCCTTTGGGACGGTATCAGTCTTGACTTTTTTATACTGACTGTGTATCCCAGGGCTTGCAGTAGATAAATGACCCTTTTCAAGTCTTCTGTTAGTTTGTTTTTGTTGTCCGCTTGTAACAGGCAGTCGTCCAGGTAAGGGTAAATTTGAATTCCCTGAAGCCTGCAATGAGCAATTACTGATGCCAGGCATTTCGCGGAATACTCTGGCCAAGTAGATAAGCCAAAGGGCAATGCTGAGAATTGATAATGCTCTGATCCTGCAAGAAATCTGAGGTATCTTCTGCAATTTGGTCGTATGGGGACGTGCAGGTATGCCTCCTTGAGATCTAGAGTTACCAGCCAAGACTCCTTGCCCAGCAGGGGAAGAAGCTGCTGTAGGGTCAGCATTTTGAATTTTGGGACAATGAGGAATGTGTTTAAAGCGGACAGGTCGAGAATAGGTCTCCATCGGTTTTCTTTTCTTGGTACCAGGAAGAGTCTGGAGTAAAATCCCTGTCCTTGCTCCATAGGTGGTACCTTTTCTACAGCTCTCATGCTTAGTAAGTGAGTTATTTGTTCTAGAGCTTCTGCCTTTTGATTTGGAGGTAGGTTTGGCATTCCTCTCTTCCTTGGTAGAGTATGGAAGTGAAACCTGTAACCTTGGTCTATTGTCTGTAAAATCCACTTGTCTCCTGTGATGTAATGCCAGTTTATTGAAAATAAGGCTAGCTTCCCGCCTAGGGTGCTTCTAGTTGTTCCCTGGTATGTGCCAGAGCCAAGTCACTGTGGATTGTCCTGTAGTAGAGGTGGTGGTGGCTGCATCTGTGGCTGTACCGCTGGTTGTTAGCCTGCCACTGACGTCCCCTGTAGGCACCTCTGGATTGACCTCTGCCTCTTGAGCTCTATTCCTGCCTCTCTGAGCTCTGGAGGTGTCTGGAAAGGACCAATTTTTGGAGGGCCAATTCCTGCTAAACCTTGGAGGTTGGACCTGTAAGAAATCTTTCACTGTCTGGACAGATTTTGCCTTCTCTTCCATCTTCTTCAGCACCTGTTGTGCAGGAGAGCCAAACAAATTGATCTTGTCCATGGGAGCATCTAGTAGCTTTGATTTGACATGATCTGGTAAGGCCTGTTCTTTCAACCATGCATGCCTTCTGATCACTGTGCCAGTCATGGCTGATCTAAAGGAAGCTTCCAGTGCATCATAGCCGCATTTTAATGAATGATTACTGACCTGCTGAATGTTATGTACCATTTCCTGAACAGATTTTTTGTCTAATGGTTCATCTGAGGACAGCTTTTTAGTTAACTGGTCTAACATAAATTCTTGATACTGGATCATATGGAATTGACAGTTCAAGGCCCTAGCTGAAAGAGTAGCAGAAGTGTACACTTTTTTACCCCATCTCTCTAAGGACCTGGATTCCCTTTCAGAGGGGAGGGGGGTTTTGGCAGAGGTAGCTGCTACAGCCTTAGGTCCCTGTGAGATAGTTTCGGGATCTGCAAAAGGAGCCTTATACAAATGAGAATGTGTCTCCGGGACCCTGTAGTAACTATCGGGCTTAGCAGGGGCGGAGGAAGAGAATCAGGAGCAGTACAAGCATCATTAAAAGCATCATCCACAACAGTAAGTACTGGAGGAATGGCTAAAGGCCTACGCTGTGGCAAATGCAGGAAGGTTCTAAGCCTTTTCTAGTGTCTGAAAATCCTGGCCCTGCCATTGAAATTGTTCCTTCATAGCATGCAAGGTTTCCCCAAAAGAAAATTCCTCAGGCGGAGAGGCAGAAGGAATGGACTCTTCTGCATCAGAGTCCTCATAAGTAGAAAAGGGGGCCTCTGGAGGGTTTGAATCATCTGATTCATCAGAGGAGCCATCTGAAGAAACTGGCTCAGGGGCTCTACTCTAAGTCCTCTTCTGTGGAGGTGGGTGAGAGGCCCTGTCTGAATGTGGTTGGGATCCCCGGATCAAAGAAAATGAGATCCTCTGCTAGACTAAGCATTTGTGAACTAGAACTGGGCCTGTGAGAGGGTCTTGCAGGCACAGTTTTGGTAGTTTTGCTGCTTTAGCCCTGGCAAAGGCCTTAATCGACATGGATGCAGGAGGCCCTGCAGCTCCACGTGCAGGGGTAGAAATATCCAAAGGGATAGTATCGGATAAATCCTGTGTACCTGCAAGAGCAGGTGGGATTTCAGTAGCAGATTCAAGCCCTAAGCTGGATGAGGCCTCGGTAAGAGAGAGCAAGCTTTCGGGCCGAAGGAAGAACAGTGGGCACGGTTTCAGCCGAAAACCCGACACACTCAGCTGTTAGCTTAACCGCGGTTTCGGCCCGGAAACCGCGGACGCGAAAGTGTCGGTCCTTTCCTTGCGCTTTTTAGACATTTGCACTGTCGGAGGATCCGGCGGCATAATGTAAGCAAAATCTGAGCGAAAAACTCTTCAGCAAATTCGACCGGCGCCTAAGCGTTCGTCGGTTGAAAGAAGCACAGGCTAGACAAGCTGCTCACGCCGGTGGTCTGGGCCTAAGCAAAGGCAAACAGTAAGAGTGGAAATCTTTATGAGGTATTTGTTTCCCACAAGTTAAACAGTTATTCACTTTTTCTGACATCGGCTGAGATACAGAAAAGAGTCCCCAGCGGGTGCTTAGCTTTAGAAGTCTTCGGTAGTAGTAGAAGTATTAGGTAGTAGTAATCTCTGGTTCTGACCGACCCGGGCACTTCGGAACAGCTTCTGCTTTTCCAGGGCCACCACGGCAAGAAAGACAGAGGAAAATGGCGTCGGCTGCTTCCTTTATAATCCGAATAACTGCCGCAATGGCGTCGGGTGAAGTGCGACACCAGCGAGGCCAGACCCAGACTTTGGAATCCGTGCCGACCGACGGGCTGCCTGATCGACAGGACAACCCATTTGTAAGGACTGCAGATGCATCCTTGAAGGACATCATGCTGTCAGTAGCACTTCTTTCATGTCCTCTCTGATCTTCTGAAATACCCTTAGGATCAAGGGTACAGAAAGAAAACAGTGCAGAAATAGACCTTTCCAGTTTAGTGAGGTGTTTATTTTCCAAGTTACTGGAGCTGCTGTTCTGCAATATGACTTACTCAACTGTCTGGTTTCTAGGAAGCACAAAGATCTACTGCTTCCACACTCAACTGTAGATCAATCCAGGCAGATTTTCAGTGTAGCATCCATTTGGTTAGGGCCATGTAGTATCTGCTCAGCATGTGTGAGTGTAAGAGAGTACCCTGTCCTCTGGAGCAAAAGTATTTTATAACTCTGTGCCCATCAGGGTCCCAAGAAAAAAAATATTTTGCAGGGGTTAGGATTGCCAATGTGTCATTGCTTCTGGAAGCAAGAAGAGGATGTCCAAGACTTTTTGATTCCCTCAGTGAACCTGCTTGAATGAGAAAATTGTGCATTTAGTGGTAAATGTGGACACTCTGTCCTGATGAAGGCTAAAACTGGAGCCAGGTATTTTGCAAAATTCTGCATGTAGCGGATAAGCCAAAGTGCAGGAGAAGAGTTGGAAGCAGTCTCCCACTGCTGCAAATCTGAAGAACTTAATGTGCTGCCTGGATAAGAACGTATTAAAATATGTATCCTACAGGTGCAGTGTGACCAGAAAGGTCTCTGTGGGATAACAGAAATAATAAGTCTTGAAGTGTCAGCATTTTAGAATTTTTGGATAAACAGGAAATAGTTCAGCCTCTGTATCCCCAGAACAGGCTTCAAAATGCCTTCTTTTTCTCGGCATTTAAAACAACCTTTGGATTGAATCTGGCATTACCCACCCAGTTTTTTGGATCCCACTGGTCCTGAGTTAGGTTCTCCCACTTTCTGCCAAAAAGGCTAGCTGCCTTTCTATTCTCACAAGGTGAAGTTAAGAGCAGGAAGAACAGGTTTAGAAATGGAGAAGGTTGAGAATTTGGGGATAAAGTAGGAAAAGAATAAGCTGCTTTCCCAAAAGGAAACTGTCAAAGGACTTCCCACTCTTCTCAAAAGGAAAGGGTTTAGAAAATGTATAACACTGTGGAATTACATAATCACTGTCTTGTTATGGGCTACAGGTATCCTGACAAGCACACTAAAGAGGAATACCAAGAAATTATCCTGCAAAGCTGGCAAAGTGGATAATTAGCAGCTGGATGAGAAGAATTACTTTGTAACAAATCCTAATATTTATTCAGATACTAGATTATTATTCTGTTTCCAATGAAACAAGACTCTATCTATAAAGAGTTAACTCCTCAGAACCAGGATCTGGTGCTTAATTAAATTATCACTTCAAGGAAACAATTCCCTGGTCAACAGACAGGGTATCGACAGAAAATGAAACTTTTTTTTTATTTCGGTCAAGAATGCAAAGGTTTTTTTATGGCTCCCATTAAAACCTGGTAAAACAAAATAAAATCTTATCAACAGAAAGCAAAACATGAGGGAAAAATAAATGTTTTACCTTCAGTCTCTTTTTCCTCTGGGATATGCTTAGAAGCAGACCAACTCCAGATGAAGCTTCACCAAGGAACTGGTCTTGGCTGCAAAGAGATGCACTCAAGCTTCCCTTCTCAGAAGGCCAACAAGAGTGATTCTCCCCATGCACATGAAAATCCCTGGAACAGCTACAGAGGATATCTTTGACTCCCACTCCTTAGTGGCTGAGTGAATACACCAGTGGAAAACAGGGAAAAAGTAAGTGATTAGTAGACAAGGGCCCCCTAGCTAAGATGGGTGTACACTTTTTACCCCATCTCTCTAAGGACCTGGATTCCCTTTCAGAGGGGAGGGGGGTTTTGGCAGAGGTAGCTGCTACAGCCTTAGGTCCCTGTGAGATAGTTTCGGGATCTGCAAAAGGAGCCTTATACAAATGATAATGTGTGTCCGGGACCCTGTAGTACCTATCGGGCTTAGCAGGGGCCGGAGGAAGAGAATCAGGAGCAGTACAAGCATCATTAAAAGCATCATCCACAACAGTAAGTACTGGAGGAATGGCTAAAGGCCTACGCTGTGGCAAATGCAGGAAGGTTCTAAGCCTTTTCCTAGTGTCTGAAAAATCCTGGCCCTGCCATTGAAATTGTTCCTTCATAGCATGCAAGGTTTCCCCAAAAGAAAATTCCTCAGGCGGAGAGGCAGAAGGAATGGACTCTTCTGCATCAGAGTCCTCATAAGTAGAAAAGGGGGCCTCTGGAGGGTTTGAATCATCTGATTCATCAGAGGAGCCATCTGAAGAAACTGGCTCAGGGGGCTCTACTCTAGTCCTCTTCTGTGGAGGTGGGTGAGAGGCCCTGTCTGAATGTGGTTGGGATCCCCGGATCAAAGAAATGAGATCCTCTGCTAGACTAAGCATTTGTGAACTAGAACTGGGCCTGTGAGAGGGGTCTTAGCAGGCACAGTTTTGGTAGTTTTGCTGCTTTAGCCCTGGCAAAGGCCTTAATCGACATGGATGCAGGAGGCCTAGCAGCTCCACGTGCAGGGGTAGAAATATCCAAAGGGATAGTATCGGATAAATCCTGTGTACCTGCAAGAGCAGGTGGGATTTCAGTAGCAGATTCAGCCAAGCTGGATGAGGCCTCGGTAAGAGGCAAGCTTTCGGCCGAAGGAAGAACAGTGGGCTCGGTTTCAGCCGAAACCGACACACTCGCGGTTGGCTTAACCGCGGTTTCGGCCGAAACCGCGGACCGCGAGTGTCGGTCCTTTTCCTTGCGTTTTTTAGACATTTGCACTGTCGGAGGATCCGACGGCATAACGTAAGCAAAATCTGAGCCGAAAAACTCTTCAGCAAATTCCGACCGACGTCTAAGCGTTCGTCGGTTGAAAGAAGCACAGGCTAGACAAGCTGCTACGTCGTGGTCTGGGCCTAAGCAAGGCAAACAGTAAGAGTGGAAATCTTTATGAGGTATTTGTTTCCCACAAGTTAAACAGTTATTCACTTTTTCTGACATCGGCTGAGACAAGAAAGAGTCCCCAACGGGGTACTTAGCTTTTTAGAAGTCTTCGGTAGTAGTAGAAGTATTCGGTAGTAGTAATCTCTGGTTCTGACCGACCGGCACTTGCGAACAGCTTCTGCTTCGGGCGCCACACGGCAAGAAAGACAGAGGAAAATGGCGTCGGCTGCTTCCTTTATACCCGAATAACTGCCGCAATGACGTCGGGTGAAGTGCGACACCAGCCGAGGCCAGACCCAGACTTTGGAATCCGGCCGACCGACGGGCTGCCTGACGACAGGACAACCCATTTGTAAGGACTGCAGATGCATCCTTGAAGGACATCATGCTGTCAGTAGCACTTCTTTCATGTCCTCTCTGATCTTCTGAAATACCCTTAGGATCAAGGGTACAGAAAGAAAACAGTGCAGAAATAGACCTTTCCAGTTTAGTGAGGTGTTTATTTTCCAAGTTGCTGGAGCTGCTGTTCTGCAATATGACTTACTCAACTGTCTGGTTTCTAGGGAAGCACAAAGATCTACTGCTTCCACACTCAACTTGTAGATCAATCCAGGCAGATTTTCAGTGTAGCATCCATTTGGTTAGGGCCATGTAGTATCTGCTCAGCATGTGTGAGAGTGTAAGAGAGTACCCTGTCCTCTGGAGCAAAAGTATTTTATAACTCTGTGCCCATCAGGGTCCCAAGAAAAAAAATATTTTGCAGGGGTTAGGATTGCCAATGTGTCATTGCTTCTGGAAGCAAGAAGAGGATGTCCAAGACTTTTTGATTCCCCTCCAGTGAACCTGCTTGAATGAGAAAATTGTGCATTTAGTGGTAAATGTGGACACTCTGTCCTGATGAAGGCTAAAACTGGAGCCAGGTATTTTGCAAAAATTCTGCATGTAGCGGATAAGCCAAAGTGCAGGAGAAGAGTTGGAAGCAGTCTCCCACTGCTGCAAATCTGAAGAACTTAATGTGCTGCCTGGATAAGAACGTATTAAAATATGTATCCTACAGGTGCAGTGTGACCAGAAAGGTCTCTGTGGGATAACAGAAATAATAAGTCTTGAAGTGTCAGCATTTTAGAATTTTGGATAAACAGGAAATAGTTCAGCCTCTGTATCCCCAGAACAGGCTTCAAAATGCCTTCTTTTCTCGGCATTTAAAACAACCTTTGGATTGAATCTGTAACCCATACCCCAGTTTTTTGGATCCCACTGGTCCTGAGTTAGGTTCTCCCACTTTCTGCCAAAAAGGCTAGCTGCCTTTCTATTCTCACAGAAGTTAAGAACTGGGAAGGAGCAGGTTTAGAAATGGAGAAGGTTGAGAATTTGGGGGATAAAGTAGGAAAAGAATAAACTGCTTTCCCAAAACTGTCAAAAGGACTTCCCACTCTTCTCAAAAGGAAAGGGTTTAGAAAATGTATAACACTGTGGAATTACATAATCACTGTCTTGTTATGGGCTACAGGTATCCTGACAAGCACACTAAAGAGACTAACAAAAATTATCCTGCAAAGCTGGCAAAGTGGATAATTAGCAGCTGGATGAGGAAAATTACTTTGTAACAAATCCTAATATTTATTCAGATACTAGATTATTATTCTGTTTCCAATGAAACAAGACTCAATCTATAAAGAGTTAACTCCTCAGAACCAGGATCTGGTGCTTAATTAGAATTATACTTCAGAAACAATTCCCTGGTCAACAGACAGGGTATCGGCAGAAAATGAGGAAACTTTTTTTTTTTTTATTTCGGTCAGAATGCAAAGGTTTTTATGGCTCCATTAAAACCTAAGTAAAGCCAAATAAAATCTTATCAACAGAAACAAAACATGAGGAAAACAAATGTTTTACCTTCAGTCTCTTTTTCCTACGGATATGCTTAGAAGCAGACCAACTCCAGATGAAGCTTCACCCAAGGAACTGGTCTTGGCTACAAAGAGATGCACTCCAAGCTCCCTTCTCAGAGGCCAACAAGAGTGATTCTCCCCATGCACATGAAAAGCCCCTGAACAGCTACAGAGGATATCTTTGACTCCCACTCCTTAGTGGCTGAAGTGAATACACCAGTGGAAAACAGGGAAAAAGTAAGTGATTAGTAGAACCAGAAATGGCCATGGCTGGGTCACCTACCAGTGGCAGAGGCACAGACCAAGCCCACTGTGTTGGCTGGGGCTCATAGTAATTTTTATTTTGTTTGGGCCCGGAAGAAGATTGAACTATGGGACTGGTATACTGTTCTATGTTTCTAGTGAAAAAGAAGTTGTAATCACAGTTAGCAAACCTTCTAAGAGTTGGTAACAAGTATATTGTCATAAGTATTGTTCCAAAAAGCACACTATTAGCTCAGAAACACAAGCTTCAATTTAAAATTACAATTAAAAACACACATTTCCACAAAACAGTGCTGCAGTTAAAAGCAGTAAAATAACAATATAAGGTAATTATCTGTCAGACAAGGCAGTCTCATGACAGTAATACATAAAAGTCAAAATCTAGCTAAAAAGACTGTTTTCAAAAATAGCAGTAACAGTTTTCACAGAAAAATATATACTGTGGAAGGTTTTCTCCAAAGGTAAACAATCTGCCCAGCAAAGGGAGATCACTAGCCAACCAATCTTCTAAAGCCCACAAAAGAAGTGATTTGCCAGATAGCAAGAAAATACTGACGATTTTGGCACCCAGACTGCTAGTCTCCTACCCTGTGATCTTGTGTAAAAGCAGTCTAGGCACATGTTGCGGTGGTAGACCAAGGTTTGGCATTGGATTTATGAAAAGTATAAATCAACTGGACTGGTGTTCAACAGCAACCTTTAACAGAGAGGACACATCATGTGTAAGCCCAAAGTCTGGCCATAAGAAAGCACCCAAGATCTACAATCAAAGATGCAATTGTGCCAGCAGAAACAGCTGCTCCTGATAAATCTTGAGCAGAAGGTAAAATACCACAATTAGGGAAAGAAAGTCTGCGGAAAATGATCATTCAAAGTACATCTGGCAAAGGAGAAGCAAATTTGTCACAACATTCAGGGGATATCAAGGAGCAGGTGTGACATTAAAGCAAATGTATCTAGCTGTCTTAAGAATCATTTTCCTGAATAATCAAAGATATTTTTGATGCAGAATGGGGTAAGAAGGAAATAAAAGTTTATCCAGCTGTAAGCCAGCAAGCAGAAGGAGGTTCTGCTTCTCATTCTTCTGACAATAACAAAGCCCACAAAGGCTTTGCCAGTGAAACCTTTTCCATTTTTCCAAAGGAAAATGCTTGACGACAGAAAAAAAACCCACAGGAGCTGACTAGAAGATTCAGCAGTACATGGGACTTGGACCAGATACTGGTGTTGGGAGATGGAGATGATCAGGAAGACCGAAATTAGTGAATAATTGTAAAGACTATAAGGTATCAATCACACAGTCCCACTAGATAATAGACAAACTGTTCACATTAATATTTGTAAAGAAATACAGGATGTAAACTGCACATTAGACTATAAACTAGTTTTATATAGTATGCTGTCAGGGATATTTTAAATGCATGGATTGGGAGTATCACTGCCTCTTGCAAACATTAAAGATATTAAAGTAGTTAAGTAATTTTTCTTAGATAAGACATTCGGGCTTTGCAATGTAATAAAACAAAGGCTGTGCAGAAGCAACTTAAAGTTAATATAATGCTGTGATCTTTGTCTCCTAGGGTAGCGGTGGACTGTAAAAATGTATGATAGTATTATATGTAAAACTACAATAATTTCCCTTGTTTTTACGTGACTGGGTGTCGACATTAATGTCCTAGGCTTAAGCTACAGATGAGCTTTTTTAAATACACTTGAAATGTAAGACAAAATGATGAAAGGCATTGAAAATTTAAGTTTCCTGCATTTGCAAAGTTTTTACCTATTTTGTTTCCATTAGCAAATACTCTCATTTGAGACATGTAGGTACAGGTTGTTGGTCACAGGAAGTCTGAAGTATGTTTACATTAAATTTACAAAGATTTCCTGTACCTGCAAAGTTAGTGTTTTTCTCAGTTATAACTGATTTTACTTGCAGAGGAGCTGTCTGCAGGTGCAAGCAATTAATCTTGATAACTCTAAGCACTCATTGCTGAAAGAACTAAGAGGCATAAGAGACTATCTTCTTCCTCTTCTTTTGGCTTTTCCCCAGTTAGGGGTCACCACAGTGGATCATGTTCTGTGAAAAATTAAGTCTGAAACTGTGGGCAGTGAATAATTTATTCAAGTAGATGCCTCTCAAGCAGCCTTACTACTTTAATGCATTTAATATAACAGTGCACCATTTTGTTTATTTAAAGGTAGTCAGTGCACTTTTTTCTTAGGACTAAAAGTTAATGCTTACTGAAAGCATGCTGTTTTTCAAATGTGGGAGGGAAATACAGAAAAGAAAGAAAGAAAAGAACGGATAGCAATCAATGTAAGCAGGACATTATTTGCAACATCCTCTTTGGCATGAATGGAGTTAAATTTTAGATGATTTAATGTCTGCGGGTGCAACTGCTGATTTCTATCTGGAGGAAAAATTAATTTGTTGAAAATGTACATAGCTGTGTCCGTTTGTTAAAAGCGATAGAGTTTCTGACAATTTATTTAGCTTTTGTTTGAGAATTTTCATTGAAACAAAAGTCTTGAAAATGTGACATTATTGGTTCAAATGGAGATTAAAGTCAACAGCATAAGAGATCACCCTGCCAGTGTGTGCATGTATACCAAAAGTTGGAACTACATATTCAAAAGAACTTTTAAGTACAACCGGTGGGAGTAATAGCTTTCTATGATAATGGAATGTGAGAACATTTGGTATGAAATATGTGAAATCAGTAGTGCAAACTCAGACTTTACATAATATTCCTCGGGGTATGATAACTGGGGTTAGACTGGACAGAAAGTACAGTTGTGTAACACTACAAGTTCACAGAACAACATTGCCTTCCTGGCATATGTGTAATAGTGTCTTGCTACCCTATCTCTGGCAGTCATCCAAAGCTCAGAGCTCCTCCCCATGCATAGAGTACAGAGACTGGCTTTCAGACACCTACAGATAGCACCCTTTCAGTTTTCTAGTGTCCAAAAGGAAGATAAGATGAAAATGCAAGCTTCCAAACAACTACTATTCTGTATTTAGAAAAGGCACACAGCTTGTATTGCTTTTTAAAGGTAAGGACAGAGTTGCTGCCTCTAGAATACTTCTACAGTCCACTCTTTTCCAATACACCACTGAAGAGGAAAAGGCCCTGGTGGAATGTGCCTTTCCCTCGCCTGGACTCACCTTGCCATAGTGAGTGTAACAAAAGAAAAAATACCAGAAGACACCCAATAATGTACAATGGTTTGCTTTGAGACAAAGTGACCCTTCTTTACAATGTTTAAGGAAAAAGAAGCCTTTCAACCTTCTTAAAGGATTTGGTCTGTTAAGGTAAAACCGGAGTTGCAAATGCACATCCAAGGTATAAAATTATCCTCTCTCCCTTTTTCTTAGGTTGTAGGAAGAAGCAGGGAGGTTAATTAACTGAGGGTAAAATCGGAGGACACTTTGGTATTAAAGAGGGGTTAGTGCATAATACAACCCTATCCTTGTGGAAAGTCAGGCAAGGTTGTCCTACCAAGAGAGCTTGTAGCTCAGAGACTTGCCTTGAAGATGTCAGAGCAATTAGCAAAACATTTTCCTTGTTAAGAAGTTCAGATCAGCATAAGCAGCAGGTTTGAAATGTGATTAGTCCACCGAGATCCCCATGAGGGAGGAATCTGCTTGTAAAGGGGGGGGGGGGGTTCTTATGTCATACTTCTTTCATGAACTGTTTTACCAAAAGAGAAGAGAGAAGGATCCTCTGGCAGTCAAGCAGAGATATCCACTAATGCACCTTAATGAACACACATGATAAGCCAGGTCTATATTATCTGACCGAAAGCGGTTTCCATTGAATATGGCAACATCGAACAATAAACCACAAAATCCCACCAACACGAATGTGCAGGTCACTGATTTTTTTTTCCTAGGGGAAAAAAAAAAAATCGGTGTACCAACCAAACACAACAGACCACCTAAATCATTACAAACACACCCCCAACTAAATATACCAACTCTTGAGATCACCCTACAGTGGGGTAAAGGGCAATTTCATGGCGATGGCCAAGCTATTTTTTTTCCCCTATAAAAAAAATCGGTGACCTGGCCGTTCGCTTTAGTGGGATTTTACGGTTTATTGTTCGATATTACTGTATTCACTGGAAACAGCTTTCGGCAAGATAATATAGACCCTGATAAGCCATCCTGAAGTAGCACACACAAATATTTCAAGACCAAAGAGATGTTAACCTTGAGGGACCCTCTGTTTCCATTAAGGAACTACTAAGAGGACTTCAACCATTTGTAAACATAAGATTTTCTAGCAGCAGGTTTTCTGGCCTCCTTTAACACCTGCAGCACATCCTCTTAAAACAAGTATCTAAATGAAGTCAAGAATGAATCATTAAGGCTGTTGGTGTAATTGCTCTAAATAGGGTGGACCAGTCATCCTTGAGACTATCAGTAAATCCAGATTGTGTGGAAATCTGGAGTAATTGCCCTCGGCCAATATCATTAGAAGGGAGAACCAAGATTGCCTGAGTTAATAGGGAGTCAACACAATGATTACTGGCATTTCTTTCTGAACCTTCAGAAGTACCTTGTAAATCAATAGAAAGGGGGGAAATGCACACAGGAACATTCTTGTCAAAGGGTATGAGAACGCATCGGTCCACCAACCATGGCTGCAAGGATACCTTGAACATAATTTTTCCAGTTGTGTGTTTTGAAAGGAGGTGAACAGATCAATTTAAGGCATTCCCACATCAGGACTAGATGTTGTCCATAATGACCAGAAGAGGACACAGAGATCATAGATAGTGAAGGACTTTCAAGGCATGGATCAGTGCCAACGTTTTCTCAATACTGATGTGCTTCTATGTGTTCTTGGGCCTCCAAGTGGCCTGCACTTGCACTCACACTGACATAGCTCTACAAGCAAAGCTGGACCTAATCTGTCTGGACAGATTATGCTGGAATAGGAGAGAAGGGAAGTCCTGGACTGATACCAAACTGTGGATTCTCTCACTGTATCTCTCGTCTGATGAAGGGCAGAGCTGTTAAATGAGATTCCAAAGAATGGAAGTACAGCATTTAACAATTCTGGACATACCACTGAATTTTTCTTATGTGGAGATGGGCCAGCAGTATTATGGAAAACATGAAGACCGTTAAGTCCTAGAATTTTTAGGAATTCTCTTGCCTAGGCAAAGTTCCTCCTGCAGAATTCCTGAAACACCATCTGGTAAGATAGGACCTTGTCTTTGGGAAGAAGAGCCATTCTTTCATCCAAGTTTATTAAGCACCCCAGGAAGACAAGTCTGAGCGGGTATCATGTTGCTTTCTGAAGATTCAACTTGAACCCCAGGTGGGAGGGTAAGGATGAGACTTTCTCCAGTGATTCCAAATACCTGGATACAGACTTTGCACAGATCAGCACGTTATTTTAAAAAAGAAAAGGTATGAATGTCAAGAATCTGGCAGTGAGCCACTACTGGAGAAAAAATACAGCTGTGTTCCTACTATAAATGTAGACGTTCGAGTGTATTCACTGTTGCAGTCATTACAATTGGGTTATCCTGCTGGCAGGCTACCCGAAGTCGGCCCAAGTTCCAAAGTCTAGGTCCGGCATCGGTTGCTGTCGTCTCCTCCCTGACGTCAGTGCGCCAGGGGTATAAAAGATGCAGCAGACACCATTTTCTTCAGTTTTTCTTGCCCCAGATGTCAGGTGTCCCTAAAATGGTAGGCTAAATTATGCCAATAAGCATGCATACAGGAAAAAGAAAAACTTTTCCTTCATCTACAAGCAAATACACCACATAGGTTGTATAGAATAGAGAAGTACAGATAAGTTCCAGCAAGGAAAAGGGGGATGTGGTAGGGTAACCTGGATTGAACAGTGAATACACTCTAACATCTACATTTATGGTAGGTACACAACTGTACTATGCTCATAGTGTTTCACTGTTGCAGTCATTACAATTGGGTTGAATCCCAAAGCTAAGGTTGGGAGGCTGGTGCTAAATAGGATTAGGAGAGGCTATCAGGCCCTGCAGAACTGCAGTGGCAAAGCCTGCCCTGGATTTAGAGTAGAGAGGTAAGTGATAGTGCTTTGTAAAAGTATGCACTGAACTCCAAGTTGCAGCCTCTAAGATGTCTTTGGTTGGTACTCCTCTGAGGAAGGCTGCTGAAGTGGCTGCTGCTCTGGTTGAATGTGGCCTAATGCCCTTAGGCACTGATTTGCCATGCTGTGAATAGCAGAAACAAATGCAGTGGCCTATTCACTTTGAAACAGTGTGCTTTGAGAAATGCTTTCCTTGTGATCCTGCAGCATATGCCACTAGAAGTTGTTCAGTCTTTCTGAAAGCTTTGGTTCTGTCCAAGTAGAAGCGTAGCTGCCTGTGAATGTCCAAAGAATGCAGAAGTCTCTCACCTTTATTCTGTGGGTTTGGGTAAAAGGTAGGCGAATGAATTGTTTGGTTAGGGGCCACACTGGACACTACCTTAGGCATAAATGTAGGGTTTGTCCTCAGAGAAACCCTGTCAGGATGGAAAATGCTAAAAGGTTCCACAGCCATGAGTGCCTGTAACTCTGAGACCCCACTAGCGGAGGTTATTGCTAGGAGCAGAGCTGTTTTCCAGGATAAGAATTTTATATCAGCTGCAGAGGCTGGCTCAAAAGGAGGCAGTGTGAGTTTTTCCAAGACATAGTTGAGGTCCCATGCAAGTATTGGTGCTCTCCTTGGAGGTCTTATGTTTTTGGCCCCTCTGACATACTGCCTTAGTAATGGATGAGAAAAAATAGGTGGCTCTATATTGTAATGAGCTGAAATGGCAGAGGCATGAATTTTAATTGATGAAAATGAAAGGCCTTTATCCAGCATCTCAGTTAAGTATTGCAAAACCTAAGGAATATTCGGAACAATCGTGTCAATACCCTGTGCCTGGTTCCAAGTACAGAATCTCTTCCATTTTTCTGCATAAGATTTTCTGGTGCTAGGCCTCCTGGCTTCCAAAATAACATCCATCACTGCTTTAGAGAGAAGTGAGTCTTGAACGGCTACATTATCCGCCATGCTGCCAGGTTTACGGTCCTAAGTTGGCTGTGCTGACTGTCTTGTTGGGTCAATAAGTGAGGAATTTGAGGTAATGTCTAAGCTGGGCATTGAGACAAGCTGTTTAGGATTGGGTACCAGTGCTGGCGGGGCCAGTCTGGGGAAATCAGAATCATTTTTGGAATCTTGTCTGACCTTGAGGAGTACCTTGGGGAGGAGAGGCAGAGGAGGAAAGGCATATACTGTTAGGTTTTTCCAGCTGAAAGACAGAGCATCCACTTTCCATGCTTGCTTGTGATGAGTCCTTGTGCAGAATTCTCTGTAGTTGGCAGTTGTGAGGGGAGGCAAATAGGTCTATGTCCGGGCATCCCCAGTTCTTTGTTATCATGCTGAAGACTTGTGGATCCAATTTCCACTCATGGGGATCCATTAGGTTTCTGCTTAGCTCGTCTGCCAGAGTATTTATCCTTCCTGGCAGGAATTGTGCTTGCAGATGTACTTGGTAAATCAATGCCGTGTCCCACAAGTTCATGGCTAGTCTGCAGAGGGGTAGGAATGTGTGCCCCCTGCTTGTTTATGTACCACATAACTGCAGTATTTTCCGTCTTTATCAGCAGTTGTCCTGGATGAAATAGATCCTTGAAGGCTGTCATGAACAGCTAGTATCTCTTTTTGATTGATATGTAGATGCATTTGACTTGCGGACCATGTGCCCTGAATACATCTCCCTGCCATATGGGCCCCCCAGGCATAATCTTATGCATCTGTTGTCAATGTCTGCCTGGCTATGGGTAAGGTGAATGGCTGTCCAGTGTTGAGGTGACAGGCTTTTGCCCACCACTGAAACTCCTGTTGCAGACAGGGAATGATGGTAATTATTGTTTCCAGACTGTGGCAATGTTGAATCCAAACACTTTTTAGATACCATTGAAGTTTCCTCATATGCAGTCTTGCATATGGAATTAGCAGAATGCAGGATGCCATGAAGCCCAAAGCCTGCAGAATTTTTCTTGCAGATAACTGGGTCTTTGTTGCCAACATTCTGAAATAAGTAGTCAGTTGTCTGTTTGCCCGGCGTGAGATAATCCATCTGGGCAGTTGTATTTAAGCTTGCACCCACGAATATTATCTCTTGAGAGGGTACGAGTTTTGATTTCTTTTCCTTTATTGTGTACCCCAGACCTGTTAGTAACCTTTTTACAATTGCCAGATGCTGTAGTAGAGTGTCCTTGTTCTCTGCTTGAATAAGGCAGTCGTACAAGTAAGGATATATTTGTATTCCTCTTTGTCTGCAAAATGCAATCACTGGTGCCAGGCATTTTGTGAGGACCCTGGGTGCAGTAGATAAGCCAAAGGGCAGTGCAGAGAATTAGTAGTGCATTGAGCCAACTATAAATCTGAGGTATCTTCTGCATGTCTGTCTGATTGGGACATGCAGGTATGCCTCTTTTAGGTCTAAAGACACAAGCCAAGCCTTCTTGCCCAACATGGGCAGAAGCTGCTGCAGAGTTAACATTTTGAATTTTGGAATATCCAGGAATGTGTTTAGGATAGACAGGTCCAGTATTGGTCTCCAGGCTTTGTCCTTTCTGGGTAACAAGGATAGCCTTGAGTAAAATCCTAGTCCCTGCTCTTGCTGTGGTACTTGCTGAATGGCTCTCATGTCCATGAGGGATGAAACTTGTTTTTGTGCCTCTACCCATTGATTGCGTGGCAGGTCTGGCATACCATATGACCTTGGCAGCGTGTGAAAGTGGAACCTGTAGCCTTGAGATACGATATTTGAGACCCATTTGTCCTGGGTGATCATGTGCCAATTTTGTGAAAAAAAAGTGCTAGTTTTCTCCTCAAAGGAGCTGCCAGAAGATAAGTGCTTGGTGCTGGCAGGGGAAAGTCATTGAGACTGTTTCCTGTATGGCTGTGATTTTTCCTCTCCGTTTTTGGAGGTAGAAGCACCCCATTGTTTAGGCCTGTATGAGCCTTGGGGCTGTGATCTGCCTCTGGGGCATCTGTATCTGCCTCTTTGTGGCCTGTCTGACACTGGAAAGGACCAATTCTTTGTAGGCCAGTTCCTGCTAAATGTGGGAGGCTGTACCTGTAAGAAATCCATCACTGTTTGCATAGATTTAGCTTTGTCCTCCATTTTCTTCAACACTTCTTCTGCTTTAACACCAAACAAGCTATCATGTTGTAATGGAACATCTAATAGTTTTGCTTTAACATGATCAGGCAAATTCTGTTTTTTTAACCAAGCATGCCTCCTAATGACAGAACCTGTAACTGCGGCCCTGCAGGAGGCTTCTAGAGAATCAAAACCACATTGCAAAGTATGCTTTCCCACTTGTTCAGCTGTATGCAATAAATCCTGCATTTCTTTGTTTTCTGCACATTCTGAATTTGTCAACATTTTCTGTTTAAGCAGTGACATAAGACATTGCTGATATTTAAGCATATGAAACTGACAATTTAAAGCTCTTACAGCCAAGGTAGCAGAAGTATAGATCTTTTTCCCCCATCTGTCCAGGGCCCTTGAATCCCTATCAGAGGGGATAGGGGTTTTTTTTGCAGTGGAAGCCTTGACCCCCTTGGGACCCTGAGAAATAGTTTCTGGGTCAGCAGCAGGGTTTTTGTAAAGAAATTTATGTGAATCCGGAACCCTGTAGTATCTGTTTGGCTTAACAGGAGCTGGTGGTAGAGAGTCAGGAGATAGACCGGACTCTGAAAATACATCATCTACAATGTCTAAAACAGGAGGAATAGCAAGGGGCCTGTGCTGGGGTAATAAAAGGAAGTCTCTGAGCCTTTTCTTGGATTCTGAGTAATCTTGGCTCTCCCAATGGAAATGCTCCCTCACAGTATGCAGGGTCTCCCCAAAAGAATAATCCTCAGGAGGAGAGGCTGAAGGGATAGATTCTTCAGCATCAGAATCCTCATAGGGAGGAAGGGAATATTCCTGTTCAGAAGAGGAATCAGAGGAAATGGAATCCTGATCTGAAGATTCATACTCTATCTATTGCCTAGGCCTCTTATCAGGAGGGGGATGGGAACCCCTGATCAAAGTAATTAGGTCTTCGGCCATTTTAAGCATCTGTTTTTCAGGCATGGAGGCCTGTCCAGGAGAATGCTGTACTTGTTTCTTTGTCTTTAGGGCTGCTTTAGTCTGTAGGCCTGAAAACACCCTCAGAAGCTGATGCCTGCTCAGGGGCTCTGGACCCATCTGAGGGAATAGTTTCTGAGTGTCCAATACCTTGAGTATCCAACGGTCTAGTCGGCTCCACGTGGGAGTCGGAAGCGGGCGTCAGGGGCTGCAAAAGTGCCTCACTGAGAACTGGCGAACCGGCGACAGGCCTAGCGGAAGCCTCGCCTGTTTTGGACCTCGGATGCCTGTCTTTTTCTTTTTCCTTGTGCTTTTTATAAACTCCGGTAGTCGGCTGTTCCAACGGCATTATATAATTGAATTTTCTGCCAAAGTAATGAAATGCAAAATCGTACCGACGCTTAATAGTGCGTTGGTTAAATCTAGCACAAAACCGACAACTAGCAACGTCGTGGTCAGGGCCTAGGCAAGGAATACAGTAAGAATGAAAATCCTTATGAGGTATTTGCTTCCCACAAGAAATACAATTATTAACTTTTTCTGACATCGGTCTGGAGCAAGAAAAAAAGTTTCCCCAAAAGGGTACTTAGCTTTAATGAAGACTTCGGATCTGAAATTCGAATTTGAAAATCTCAGGAGTCAGCCGACCGGCACTTGCAAACTGCTTTTGCTTCTGGCACTGCATGGCAAGAAAGACTGAAGAAAATGGCGTCAGCTGCATCTTTTATACCCCTGGCGCACTGACGTCAGGGAGGAGGCGACAGCAACCGACGCCGGACCTAGACTTTGGAACTCGGGCCGACTGCGGGTAGCTTGCCAGTAGGATAACCCAATTGTAATGACTGCAACAGTGAAACACGATGAACATATTCCTGTTCAGAAGAGGAATTGGAGGAAATGGAAACCTGATCTGTAGATTCATATTCTCTCTCTTGCCTAGGCCTCTTATCAGGAGGGGGATGGGAACCCCTGATCAAAGTAATTAGGTCTTCGGCCATTTTAAGCATCTGTTTTTTAGGCATGGAGGCCTGTCCAGGAGAATGCTGTACTTGTTTCTTTGTCTTTAGAACTGCTTTAGTCTTTGCCTTTGAAGCTGAAGTTGGTTTTACATATAACTGTGTAGGCCTGAAAACACCCTCAGAAGCCGATGTCTGCTCAGCGGCTCCGGACCCATCTGAGGGAATAGTTTCCGAGTGCCCAATACCTTGAGTTTCCAGCAGCCTAGTCGGCTCCATGTGGGAGTCGGAAGCAGCCTGTGGCTCTGAGGTAGCGGGCGTCAGGGGCTGCAAAAGCGCCTCACTGAGAACCGGCAACAGGCCTAGCGGAAGCCTCGTCGATTTTAGACCTCGGATGCCTGTCCTTTTCTTTTTCTTTGCGCTTCTGATAAACTCCAGTAGTCGGCTGTGCTGATGGCATTATATAATTGAATCTTCTGCCAAAGTAATGAAATGCAAAATCGTACCGACGCTTAATAGTGTGTTGGTTAAATCTAGCACAAAACCACTAGCAACCTCGTGGTCAGGGCCTAGGCAAGGAATACAGTAAGAATGAAAATCCTTGAGGTATTTGCTTCCCACAAGAAATACAATTATTAACTTTTTCTGACATCGGTCTGGAGCAAGAAAAATGTTTCCCCAACAGGTTACTTGGCTTTAATGAAGACTTTGGATCTGAAATTCGAATTTGAAAATCTCAGGAGTCGGCCGACCGGCACTTGCGAACTGCTTTTGCTTCAGGCATCGTGCGGCAAGAAAGACTGAAGAAAATGGCGTAGGCTGCATCTTTTACACCCCTGGTGCACTGACATCAGGGAGGAGGTGACCGCAACCGACGCCGGACCTAGACTTTGGAACTCGGGCCGACTGCGGGTAGCATGCCAGCAGGATAACCCAATTGTAATGACTGCAATAGTGAAACACAATGAACATCGTATGGTAAACGCTAAAGGCGTGGTGGATACCCCAAAGGGCAACTCAGAACTGCGAATTGGACACAACAAATCTCAGAGATTTCCTGAAGTGAATAGCAATGGGGATATAGTGAGACACAGCCTTCAAATCCTGAATCAAAATGAAACAGCAGTCTGGCAAAAAGGGAAGGAGTCCCAAAAACACCACTCCATGAACCAACTCACCAAGGACAGAAAAAACACACTAGACAACTGGAGAAATGGTCACCATCCACTTTTACTGTGTTCCTAGTACTTTGGCATCAAGCCTTCCAGGGAATAATCATACACAAGATTGGTGTACTTTATATACATTTCACTACATTCATTATTCAACTCAATTATACAATAATTGCTCAATTAATCAGTGAATCAAGAAAATGTAAATCAAAAGTGCATCCTGAGCAATTAAAGTGCTTCAGAAACATTTAAAGTGCATCAAAACATTTAAAGTGCAACCCCTTATATTCCTATTGCATTTAACATAATAATATAAAAAGTTCATGCCAATGAACCTACACATCTTTAGATTAACAAATATTTAAATATTTTACCCTACACACACAAATCATTCATCCTATATGTCTATGCATTTTTAGAATAATGCATACTAAAACATTTCATCCTATACATATAAATCTAACTCCATATTAAGCCCATGGGGCCACAAAGTTCCAAAATTAATACTATATCTACTTTCCATCCTTAACAAAATGCACCCATATTCCATGCCTTGTACTGCATAAGGTACATTTAAAATGGAAAAAAAATAAACTGCTAGTGTTACCATTGTTTACAACGTGGAAATGCTGGGCCACAGGATTATTAAGCCTAACATACCTCACATCACCCAAATGCTCCATAATTCTTCTTTTCACCATTCTTCTGGTTTGACCTATATACCACTTTGCTGGTAGGCAATCACATCCAATGGCATAAACAATCCCACTGGTACTGCAATTTTAAGATCCCAGGGCAATAAACTTCTTTCCATTAATCAAAGTACCCGAAATATTCTTGACTTATCACACACCTTGCACCTTCCACATCTAAAGGTGCCTACTGTGTTAGAACCAGTTTCCATCCTACTTGCCCTACTGTTCAATAATTGCTACTATGAGAAAAAAAAAGTACAGTTGTGTACACTTACCATAAATGTAGATGTTCAAGTGTATTCACTGTTATCATCACACTTGGGTTATCTGTCTGGAGGTAGCCCTCAGTCGGCCCGAATACCAGAGTCTTGGGATTTCTACGTCGGATGCTGTCGCCTTTTCCATGACATCAGGTAGTCAGAGGTATAAAACATGCAACCGATGACATTACATCAGTTTTTCTTGCCCCAAATGTCAGGAGCCCCCAAAATAGGAAGCTATTACATGGTGTGGAACACCTCCGGTAAAAAGTAAGTACCCCTGCCATAAAAGATGACCATAAAGAGGATAGGTAGAAAGGATAGAGAAAGTCAGGGAGCTGGAGGGATGGAAACCAGGACTGCAACAGTGAATACACTTGAACATCTACATTTATGGTAAGTGTACACAACTGTACTATGTTCTTCATGTTTCACTGTTGCAGTCATCACACTTGGGTTGATTCCCAAAGCAGAGGAAGGGTGTTGGCAGTCAAGAAGTGTTAGAGCTGGCTAGCAAGGCCTTGTAAGACTTCTGTAGCAAATCCAGCTCTGAATTTAGGAAAAAAAGGTAGTGGTAATGCTTAGTGAAGGTGTGTACAGAACTCCAGGTTGCAGCTTCCAGGATGTCCCTGGTAGGGACTCCCCTGAGAAAGGCTGTAGAGGTTGAAGTAGCCCTAGTAGAATGTGTTCTGATCCCCTGTGGGGTAGGTTTTCCATGGTGCTTGTAGCAGAAATGAATGCAGTGTGCTATCCATTTGGAAATGGTTTGCTTTAAATGGCCTTGCCCTCTGTCCCTGTAGCAAAGCTGACTAGCAGCTGGTCAGATTTTCTGAAAGGTTTAGTTCTGTCAAGGTAGAACCTGAGCTGTCTGTGCACATCCAAGGAGTGCAGGATCCTTTCCCCTTTACTCCGAGGATTAGGGAAGAAGGTTGGCAAATGGATGGATTGGTTTAGAGCCACACTGGATAACACCTTGGGCATAAAGGAAGGGTTAGTCCTGAGGGAAAACCCTGTCAGCATGGAATATAATGAAGGGTTCCACAGCCATTTGTGCCTGTAACTCAGACACTCTTCTTGCTGAAGTAATGGCTAGAAGCACCGCTGTTTTCCAAGAGAGGAATTTTAACTGTTCTGAAGCAGCAGGTTCAAAGGGGAAGCGTGAGCTTCTCCAGTATGAAGTTAAGGTCCTAGACAGGGGTGGGAGCTCTCCTAGGGGTGCCTTAAATTGTTAGCCCCTCTTAGGAACTGTTCGATGAGAGGGTGAGAAGAGAAAGGTGGCTCGGTATTATAATGAGCAGAGATGGCAGAGGCATGAATCTTAATGGATGAGAAGGATAGGCCTCTGTGGAGCAGCTCTGCTAGGTAATCAAGAATTTGAGGTAAAGTGAGCACGGCTGTGTCCTTACCAGGAGACAGACTCCAAGAACAATACCTTTTCCACTTTTCAGCATAGGATTTCCTAGTACTAGGCCTTCTGGCCTCAAGGATGACATCCAGCACCTGTTTGCTGAGGGTTGTTGGTGGTGTATTCAGGGGATAACCAGGCTGCAAGGTTTAGGGTTTGCAGCTATGGATGCAAATGCTGTCCCCCCTGCTAAGACAGCAGGGAAAGGTGTCTGATGTAGTTGCCAGGGTGGCACTGCTGTCAGCGTAGGGGTGGGTACCAGTGCTGGCATGGCCAGTCTGGGGCAATAAGGATTGCCCTTGGCCTGTCCTGTTTGATTTTGAGTAGTACTTTTGAGAGGAGGGGCAGAGGGGGAAAAGCATAAATGAAGAGGTTTTCCCATGTGAAGGATAGGGCATCCACCTTCCAAGGCCCTGCTGTGAGGGTTCCTGGTGCAAAATTTGCTCAACTGGTGGTTTTGGGGGGAGGCAAAGAGGTCCACCTCCAGTGTCCCCCACCTCTGGATTAAAAGTTTGAATGAGCTGGGTTTCACTTTCCAATTGTGTGGGTCCAGCAGATTCCTACTTAAGTCGTATGCCAGTGAATTTTGTTTGCCTGGCAGGAATTGAGCTTGTAGGTGCACTTGGTTGCTCAAGGCTGTGTTCCACAGGGCCATGGCTAACCTGCAGAGTGGGTAAGAATGAGTTCCCCTTTGCTTGTTTATGTACCACATAAGTGTGGTGTTGTCTGTCTTTATCAAGAGCTGTCCTGGTAGGATAAGGTATTTGAAGGCTGTCAAAGCGTTCTGTACAGCTAGCATCTCTTTTTGATTGATATGCAGGAGAATTTGTCCTGGGCTCCATTTGCCTTGAATGCATTTGCCTGCCATGTGAGCCCTGCATGTATAGTCTGATGCATCTGTTGTCAGGGTTTGGGCGTTGGGGGGGTTGAGTGAAAGGGAGTCCCTTGTTGCGGTTGCATGCCTCTGTCCACCAAAGAAACTCTGCCCTTAGACAAGGTATGATAGGAATCACTTGTTTCCAGGTCCTGAGAATGTTGACACCAGAGACTTTTTAAATACCATTAATGTTTCCTCATATGCAGTCTTGCATATGGAATTAGCAGAATGCATGAGGCCATGAACCCTAGGGCTTGCAGTATTTTCCTTGCAGATAGCTGGGTTTTGGTGGCCATTAGTTTGAAGTAGCTTGCCAAATAGACCTGATTTTTGGAGTGAGGAATGTCATCTGGGAAGTTGTTTTCAAGCTTGCTCCCAGGAATACAATTTTTTGATTGGGCACCATTTGTGATTTCTTTTCATTGACGGTGTACCCCAGTGAAGTTAGTAGTCTTTTTACAAATGCCAGGTGCTGAAGGAGCAATTCCTGACTGTCCGCCTGAATCAGGCAATCATCCAATTATGGGTAAATTTGAATATTTCTCTGCCTGCAGTATGCAATGGTTGGAGCCAGGCACTTTGTGAATACTCTGGGCGCAGTAGATAAGCCAAAGGGAAGTGCAGAGAACTGATAGTGCATAGAGCCTACCCTAAAATGTAGATCTTTCCTGCAAGACTCCCTTATGGGGATGTGCAGATAAGCTTCTTTTAAGTCTAGGGTGACTAACCAGCCATCCTTGGCTAGCATAGGAAGAAGCTGTTGCAGTGTAAGCATTCTGAAATTTGGGACCACCAGAAAGGTGCTGAGAATGGATAGATCCAGGATAGGGTGCCAATAGCTCTCTTTTATGGGCACTAGGAGTAGTCTGGAGTAGAAACTCTGTCCCCTTTGTTCTACTGGAACAGGTTGAATAGCCCTGATATTGAGAAGGGAAAGTACTTGCTTTTGAGCCTCTGCCCACTGGTTTGGAGGAAGGCTGGGCAACCTGTTTGGGGTTGGCAGTGAATGGAAGTAGAATATGTATCCCTGGGATACAATGTGTAGAACCCATCGATCCTGAGTAATGGACATCCAGTTTTCTGCATGAAGGGCAAGTTTTCCTCCTAGGGGTGCAAGTACTTGGACATGGCTGGGAAGGATAATTGAAAAGTCATTGTGAACTTTTTTCATAAGGGGGTGGCTTACCACTCCCTGTTTTTGAGGTGGGAGCACTCCATTGTTTAGACCTCTGCATACCCTGAGACTGTAGTCTTGGTGGTCTGTTTCCCCAGAGTTTGGAATGAGAAGGCCTGGGAGGGATGGGAAAGGACCAGTTTTTAGAAGGCCAATGCCTACTGAATCTAGGTGGCTGCACCTGTAAGAAATCTTTAACAGTTTGCATAGATTTAGCTTTTTCCTCCATCTTTTTAAGAACTACTACTGCTTTGGTGCCAAACAAACGGTCCTGATTTAATGGAGCATCTAGTAATTTTACTTTGACATGGTCTGGCAAGATTTGTTCCTTCAGCCAGGCATGCTTTCTCAGTACAGACCCAGTGACTGCAGCTCTGCAAGATGCTTCTAAGGCATCAAAACCACACAGCAACGTATGTTTACTAACTTGGTTTGCAGAATGCATTAACTCTTGTAAATATTTATTTTCTGCACAATCTGGAAGTAACAACATTTTTTGTTTAATTAGTTCCATAATATGTTGCTGGTACTTCAACATGTGAAACTGGCAATTCAAGGCTCTGATGGCAAGAGTTGCAGAGGTATATACCTTCTTACCCAATCTGTCTAAAGCTCTTGAATTCCTGTCTGAAGGGGTAGGGTTTTTGGCTGTAGTGGCCTTAATGCCTTTAGGTCCCTGGGAAATGGTCTCTGGATCCGCAGTAGGATTCTTAAAGAGAAATTTGTGAGAGTTAGGTACATTGTAGTACCTATCAGGTTTTCTAGGGGTCGGTGGTACCTGTCAGGTTTTCTAGGGGTCGGTGGTAAAGTGTCAGGAGTAAGACTGGATACAATGAAGACATCATGTACAATATCCAGGACAGGGGGTATAGCTAGAGGCCTGTGCAGAGGCAAATCTAAAAATTCTCTTAAGCCTCTTTTTTTGACTGAGGATAATCCTAGCATTCCTAGCAGAAATGCTCTCTTAAAGTATGCAAGGTTTCACCAAAAGAAAAATCCTCTGGAGGGGAGGCAGATGGAATGGACTCCTCTGCATCTGAATCCTCATAGGTTGATAAGGCTATGTCCTGGTAATCAGAAGGGTCAGAGTCATCAGAATCCTGGCCTGTAGAAACAGAAGGAAACTCAATTCTTTGTCTTTTAGATGGGGAAGGCTGGCTTCCCCTAATTAGAGTAATAAGGTCTTCAGCCACTCTAAGCATTTGTTTTTGTGGCATGGGAGCTTGAGCATGCACTTTGGTAGTCGGTTTTCTAGGTGTAGTGCAAACTCTGGGCCTGAGAAACTCGGTAGTTTTAGCTAAAAACGAAGTTGTCGGTTTAATACGAACATCGGTAGGTCAGAATACACCCTCAGAAGCCGGAGGCTGCACAGCGGCTCCGGACCCATCCAAGGTAGAGACATCCACAGGTTCCATAGTCAAAGAAGCTTCTTGTGGCATACCGGACTCCAAATTGGTCTCAGCAGAGGCCTGCGAATCTGTAGAAGCGGGTATCAGGGGCTGCAAAGGCCCCTCACTGAGTACCGGTGGGACTGGCGACTAGCTTAATGGAAGCATCGTTAGCAATTATGGACCTATGCGGTCTGTCTGTGTCTTTATCCTTACTTTTTTTGGAAGATCGATAGTCGGATGGTTTATTGAAGCCATTTTGGAATACGGAGAACGAGAGTGAAAGAATTTAGTGACAAAGATAACCCAATGACAAATGGTTCGGGTGTTAAACAACGCACAAAACAGACAGCGAGGGACGTAGTGGTCTGGGCCTAAACAGGTGATGCAGTAAAAATGTAAATCTCTGTGAGGTATTTGCTTTCCACAGGCAAGACAATTGTTAACTTTTTCTGACATTGATTAGAGCAAGAAAAAAAGATCCCCAACGGGGTACTTAGTTTTAGAAGACTTCAGGATTGAAACTCGAAAAATGAAAATTTCAGGTAGTGACCGACTGGCACTTGCGAACTGCTTCTGCTTCAGGCTCCTCCACAACAAGAAAGACTGATGTAATGGCATCGGCTGCATGTTTTATACCCCTGATGACCTGATGTCATGAAAGAGGTGACAGCATCCGATGCAGAAATCCCAAGACTCTGGTATTCAGGCTGACTGAGGGCTACCTGTAGGCAGATAACCCAAGTGTGATGACTGCAACAGTGAAACACGAAGAACATCAGGGGGGTTCTTAAATGAAAGATCAGCACTGGTATAGTTTTTAATAGAATCTAGAACATGAAAAAAGGAATAATTAGTTCAGCATATAAAATATTGCATAATAAGTATAAGAATCAATCACAGGAGCTTAGAAAGGATTGGGAAGAGAGACTGGTTAGCAATTCACAAAGAGACAATAGGGGGATATGTGTGCATCTGACAAATACGCAACAATGTAATCTGTCTGGAAGTGTTTATATAGGTATTTTTGTACCCCAAGACTCCAAAGAATTTTTCCTCAGGTGGATACCAAATGCTGGAGGTATGACGGGCAAGAAAGAGGTGGCTAGGAATATATTTTTTGGGAGTGCAGTGAGCTGGCGGACTTCAGCGATTCCCTGCGGACCGCTCTGTCAAAGATGCTGGTTGAGCAGATTGAGTTGACTGGGAGATGATTTTTTGAGCTATGATACAGAATCGGAATTGCCCAGACACAGTAAAGATTGCTGAGTCTAATTATGATGGCTGGTACAAAAGCAATTACTAGAAAATGGAAATCAAAGTCTAGACCAACTTTATTAGTAGTAGTGAATATACTAACAGATACAACTGGAACTGGGATCTTTAGAAAGAGGAAGGAGCAAACTACATATGAAAAAAATGGGAATTGTGGGAATAATATATGCAAAGAAGGAATGAGGTTTAAGAGGCAGGATTTGAATGAGCCATATAATGCTTAACTGACAATGACTGGAAAGACTATAAGCGATGTACAATCTTTGCAACTACAGTCGTTTCTACGGTGCCTGTGATGTATAATTTTGCAACTAAAGTGGTGTCGATGTTTGTTTTTTATTTATATAAATGTAAGATGGTTTATGTCATATGTGATAATTTATTAAAAATATTTATTGAAAAAAAATTATACGTCACATACTTTATTATATATCCTATAATCTAGACAACATTGCATAAATTATTAAATTCCCGCCCTCTCTTGAACCACATTCCTCCTGCAAAACATTCTTCTACATGTATTGTTTCCACA
Organism: Protopterus annectens; assembly: GCF_019279795.1. Taxonomy (NCBI): domain Eukaryota; kingdom Metazoa; phylum Chordata; order Ceratodontiformes; family Protopteridae; genus Protopterus; species Protopterus annectens. The sequence goes on along the minus strand of NC_056746.1, from coordinate 994,042,363 downwards.
ATTTCCATTTTTCCATGCAATTTCCTTCTACCCTTTTGAGGAAACACTTTGACTTGTGACACCTGAGCTCACTCACAAGGGTGGGTGCTCCTCCACCACTCTCACCTACAGCTTTGAAACAACAGAAAGCACTAAAAACTCTTTTCATCCCATGCAGAATATAGACAGGGGTAAGAAATTTCTTTTGAATGGTCTTTGCATTGTGAAGATTTACATTTATCCTTCTTGGACATCCCCCTGCCCTTATCTGCAGCAGATTTAAAAGAAAAAAGATTTCTCAAAACTATCAGAAAGCTTAAGCAAACTTTTAAACATCAATGTATTATTCTTATTAATCCGATTACATTTATCAAACTTTATGAAAAATGACCAGCCCTCATCTAAGTGACAGTTGGTGAAGAAGACCATACACTTATCATGGTTGTCCTGTATGTGTGTGTGTGTGTGTGTGTGTGTGTGGGGGTTGACAAAAAGTTAAGGCTTAGTGAAGTCTAAAAAAGTTTACATACACATGAATTACAACAGTCAGAATAAAATGGTGCCATTTTACAGTGGTGGAGGAGAGAATTAAGCTACACAAACAGTAAATAAGAGTTTGGAAAAATCTTACCGACTAGAACCAAAAGTTACACAAGAAAAGCAATCCCAGAAAAGGTTGGAGACCCAAAAAAAGTTCACAAGACAGCAAAAATAAAACTAAAGGAAGCCTGAAGCCATAAGATATCATTGTGAGTGTGGTAAGAGATGCAATAAGATCTGGACAGATACGTACTAGAGAAGGCAGAACGGAGTTTTGCTGGTATCAATACCAAGGCAACTGAAAGTCTATGTCAAAAGTATCATCACTAAGGAGGATAAAACAGACCATGTAAGATCTACAGAAATAATTAATAATGAATGAACATGCCTAAAAGGAATGCATTTATTTAAAGGCAAACCATTAGTAAGTATGAGAGAAGGTTCTCCCGTTACAAGCACTAAAAGTGGCATTTTTTTTTATACAGACAAATGAAAAATCACCCAATGTGCCCTGTGTCTCCTCTCTCATTTGGCTCTGTGACTAGCTCTGTGTTGTAAAATATGGTTTCTGCCCTCTGAATATCATTTTGCACCAGGGCTACATTTACCCCAATGTCCTAATTTTTACTTATTTATATTCAAATTCAGAGTGCATTTTACATCAATAAGAGCACACTTTTTTTTATTTGATGCAAGTTTTTTACTCTTAAGCACGACTTGCAAGGGTCTATCTCATCTTAGTATTTGTAGCTATATCTAGTAATTTTTTTTTTATGGTGCTACTTTTTGCTACAGAGATTCAAAGATTCAAAAACCCCTTGGCCAGCACAGAGTTCCCAACAGAAGAAAAAAAACAAAGTGGGCATGAGGAGGGACTAAATACAGCAACAGTGAAAAGAAGTGGATATACTGTTATAGAGTAAGATTTTACACAACTGTACTTTTCTTCCATATCGCTGTTGCAGAACATAACATATGGGAGATTACCAGAGCTACTAAAAAGTATGGGAGGAGGAAGGCACAGAGGAGCACTCTACACACACACACATGAAAGACAGACCTGGCAAATCCTGCCCTGGCTCTGGAAATGACTTCTGCCCACACTTCTACTAAACATTACAAGTTGGAAGACCAAGTGGCAACATCAAGCATGGATCTAGTATCTAAACCCTTGAAGAAAGCTTCAAAATCAGGTACTCTATTGTCTAAGAGTGGTAATTTCTGAGAAGTAGGCCAACAATGGATCCCTTGAATACACCTCTGAATCTGAAAAATCAGACTCTAGTCCTTTTTGGCTGGAGCAGATGACCACGGACCAAGAACAAACAGGAACAGACACCCTCTGAGATGGCTTTAAGGCCATCAGGGCACTGAACAAACTCTGGGAAAATCCTGCCATTCCCTGAAGATCCTTAGCAATGACAGGAATGTGATTAGTTTTCTGCTTCTTTTTCACAGGGATGTCACTTTTGACCAAACTAGGGGGACTTGGAACTGTGCCTAGACTCAATAAGGGAACTAGGAACAGATTCCATCCACCGGAATCTGGCGAATCCCCAGGCCCTTTGGAATGATCAGCTGTGGCTCCCCCTCAATTGTCCGCTGTGAACATTTGCACTGCCCTATGGAACAAGCGAGAAGCCTGTTCCATGTTGACTTCTAAAAGGATGTCCTTCAAGATCTTCACTCAGCTTGAGAGAGATGTTCGGTGGAAGATGGGCAGCAGAAGAGTCAGACTTAGAAAGTACAGTTGTGTACCTACCATAAATGTAGATGTTCGAGTGTATTCACCGTTGCAGTCATTACACTTGGGTTATCCTGCTGGCAGGCTACCCGCAGTCAGCCTGAATTCCAAAGTCCTGGTCCGGCGTCGGTTGCTGTCACCTCCTCTCTGACATCAGTGCGCCAGGGGTATAAATGATGCAGCAGACGCCATTTATTTTATTTATTTATTTATTTTACATTTGTTGACCGGGCTAGTCTAACTGGAGATATTTCCATTTTCAGTAGAGGCCCGGGGAGAAAAGCTCCACAGAGAATACATTAAGGCAAAACATACTAGAGTTTAAAGAAAGTTTTAAAAGACAGAAACTAACAACTCTACAGTTACTCATTATTACTAGTGAGTTTAATACTGACTCGCATAGTTACAGTCAAAAAAATACTTATATAATTATAATATACTAAGTCTGATAAAGATAACTAAAATACACACAGTTTAACTCAAAAGACATCATATAGAGTTAAAAAATACTTTGAGAGATAATAAGATAGGAAGTATGAGAAAGAGAGCTAAGAATATGAGAAATTAGAAGAGGTAGGTAGTAGGAAGGAGAGCGAGTAAGATAGTTAGCAAGCAATGAGAGCTAGAAGCCAGTTTATAAGCAAAGAAGTAATAGGAAAACAAGTGGCAGAAGAGGAGGAAAAGCCAGGTGGATGATAGAATAAGTAAGAAGTAGGAGATGGTAATGAAGTAATTGCTAGGAGAAGAGCTGTTTTCTTCAGTTTTTCTTGCCCCAGATGTCAGGTGCCCCCAAAAGGGTAGGCTAAAAAATTCTGATCATAAAAAAGCATGCACATAACCTTCATCTATAAGCAAATACACCACATAGGTTGTATAGAAAAGAAAAGTACAAATAAGTCCCAGCAATGAAAGGGGGATGGAGGGAGGGTAACCTGGACTGCAACAGTGAATACACTCGAACATCTACATTTATGGTAGGTACACAACTGTACTATGTTCGTGTTTCACTGTTGCAGTCATTACACTTGGGTTGAATCCCAAAGCTGAGGTTGGGTGGCTAGGTCTAAATAAAATTAGGAGTGGCTATGAGGCCCTGCAGAACTGCAGTGGCAAAGCCTGCTCTGGATTTAGAGTAAAGAGGTAAGTGGTAGTGCTTTGTAAAAGTGTGCACTGAAGTCCAGGTTGCAGCCTCCAAAATGTCCTTGGTTGGTTCTCCTCTAAGGAAGGCTGCTGCTCTGGTAGAATGCGGCCTAATGCTCTTAGGCACTGATTTGCCATGTTGTGAATAGTAGAAACGAATGCAGTGGCTTATCCATTTGAAATGGTCTGCTTTGAAATAGCTTTTCCTTGTGATCCTGCAGCATATGCCACTAAAGAGTTGCTCAGTCTTTCTGAAAGCTTTAGTTTTGTCCAAGTAAAAGCGTAGCTGTCTGTGTATGTCCAATGAATGCAGAAGTCTCTCCCCCTTATTCTGCGGGTTTGGATAAAAGGTAGGCAAATGTATGGTTTGGTCAAGAGCCACACTGGACACTACCTTAGGCATAAATGTTGGGTTTGTCCTTAGAGAAACACTGTCCGGATGGAAAATAATAAAAGGTTCCACAGCCATTAGTGCCTGTAACTCTGAGACTCTTCTTGCTGAAGTAATTGCTAGGAGAAGAGCTGTTTTCCATAAGTATTTTATCTCAGCTGTATTGGCTGGCTCAAAAGGAGGCAGTGTGAGTTTTTCCAAGACAAAATTGAGGTCCCATGCAGGTACTGGTGCTCTCCTTGGAGGTCTTATGTTTTTGGCCCCTCTGACATACTGCCTTAGCAGTGGATGGCAAATAATAGGTGGTTCCGTATTGTAGTGAGCTGAAATGGCAGAGGCATGGATCTTAATTGATGAGAAGGATAGGCCTTTGTCCAGCATCTCAGTTAGGTATTGTAAAGTCTGAGGAATATTTGGTACAAGCGTGTCAATTCCCTGTGCCTGGTTCCAAGCACAGAATCTCTTCCATTTTTCTGCATAAGATTTTCTGGTGCTGGGCCTCCTGGCCTCCAAAATAACATCCATAACTGCTTTAGAGAGGTGTGTTCTGAAAGTTTACATTATCTGCCATGAGCCAGGGTTCTGAGTTGGCTGTGTAGGATCTGATTGTTTTGTTGGGTCAGCAAATGAGGAATTTGAGGCAATATCCAGGGTGGGCCTTGAGACAAGCTCTTTAGGATTGGGTACCAGTGCTGACGTGGCCAGTCTGGGGCAATCAGGATAATTTTTGGCTTCTCTTGTCTGACCTTAAGGAGTACCTTGGGGAGGAAAGGCAGAGGAGGGAAGGCATATACTGAAAGGGCTTTCCAGCTGAATGAAAGGGCGTCCACTTTCCATGCTTGTTTGTGATACGTCCGAGTGCAGAATTTCTGTAGCTGGCAGTTGAGGGGAAGCAAATAAATCTATGCCTGGGCATCCCCATTTCCCTGTTATCATGCTGAAGATTTGTGGATCTAGTTTCCACTTGTGAGGATCCATGAGGTTTCTGCTTAGTTCGTCTGCCAAAGTATTTTTCTTTCCTGGCAGGAATTGTGCTTGCAGGTGTACTTGATAGTTCAGTGCTGTGTCCCACAAAGTCATGGTTTGTCTGCAGAGGGAGTAGGAATGTGTGCCTCCTTGCTTGTTTATGTACCACATGACTGTAGCATTGGATGAAGTAGGTCCTTGAAGGCTGTACAGCTAGCATCTCTTTTTGATTGATATGAAGATGCATTTGGCTTGTGGGCCATGTGCCCTGAATACATTTTCCTGCCATGTGTGCCCCCCCAGGCTGTGTAGGTCTGAAGACACCCTCAGAAGCCGATGCCTGCTCAGCGGCTCCAGACCCATCTGAGGGATTAGTTTCCAAAGGGCCAATACCTTGAGTATCCAGAGGCCTAGCTGTCTCCACATGGGAGTCCGAAGTGGCCTTTGGCTCTGAGGTAGCAGGAGTCGAGGGCTGTGAAAGTGCCTCACTGAGCACCGGCGACTGGCCTAGAAGAGGCTTTGTCGTCGGTTTTGGACCTCGGATGCCTGCCCTTTTCTTTATCCTTGCGCTTTTTATGAATTCCGGTCGTCAGTTGTTCCGACGGCATTATATAATTAACCTTCGGCCAAAGTAATGGAAAGCAAAATCGTACAGATGCTTTATAGTGCGCTGGTTAAATCTAGCACAAAACCGACAACTAGCAACGTCGTGGTCAGGGCCCAGGCAAGGAATACAGTAAGAATGAAAATCCTTATGAGGTATTTGCTTCCCACAAGAAATACAATTGTTAACTTTTTGTGACATTGGTCTGGAGCAAGAAAAAAGTTTCCCCAATGGGGTACTTAGCTTTATTGAAGACTTCGGATCTGAAATTCAATTTTGAAAATCTCAGGAGTCGGCCGACCGGCTCTTGTGAACTGCTTTTGCTTCGGGCACCGCGCGGCAAGAAAGACTGAAGAAAATGGTGTCGGCTGCATCTTTTATACCCCTGGCACACTGACGTCAGGGAAGAGGCGACAGCAACAGACGCTGGACCAGGACTTTGGAATTCAGGCAGACTGTGGGTAGCCTGCCAGCAGGATAACCCAAGTGTAACGACTGCAACAGTGAAACACGAACATCCAGGGTTTGTTGCAGTACACAATTCCAAAAGGAAAAAAACACACCTTAACTCCTCCAGCGAGACTTCTTGGTCTTCTTGCTAAGAGATGTATGCACCTCTGGGTAGATGGATTCAGCCATGGTACCCTGGGTCAACCGTTTGAGACACTAGTTCTCAAGATTAACAGATAAAGAGGACAGATGGCTGCAAAGCTTTTTGAGGAGAAAACCCTGATAAATGGTACACTGAGTATGACTGTGTGAAGCTCCTAGGCAGAAAGTACAGTTGTGTACACTTAGCATAAATGTAGATGTTCGAGTATATTCACTGTTACAGTCCAAACCAATGGGTTATCCAGCTCCCGGTAGCCCTCGATCATCCAGAATACCAAAGGTAAGTCAGCTGTCATTGGTTGTAAAGGACGTCCGATACAAAAGGAGGCAGCAGACGTCACTTCCTCAGTCTTTCTTGCCATAACAGTCAGAAGCCCCCAGAAACAAGGCTTAAACCAAAAGCAATATTGGTAAATACCAAAGTTAACCTGTACCTTAGGAAAAGAGAATAGGAGAGGATCAAAAAGGGGGAAGGAGGGAGGGAAACCAGGACTGCAACACTGAATACACTCGAACATCTACATTTATGGTAAGTGTACACAACTGTACTATGTTCATCATGTTTCACTGTTGCAGTCCTAACCAATGGGTTGATTACCAAAGCCAGAGAAAAGGGAGGAGGAGCCAACAGAATCAAGGACTGGAGATAATGTGCTGCAGAACAGCAGTGGCAAACCCTGCCCTGGCTCTAGAAAACAAAGGCAAATTATAATGCTTTGTGAAAGTGTGAACAGCAGACCATGTAGCAACCTCCAAAATGTCTTTAGTAGGGACACCCCTTAAAAAAGCTGCAGAAGTGGAAGCTGCTCTAGTAGAGTGGGTCCTAACCCCTTGAGGAGGAACCTTGCCATGAAAGGAATAACAAAAAGGTAATACAATGTGCAATCCATTTAGAAATGGTTTGCTTAGAAACAGCCTTGCCCTGGGCTCCAGGGGCAAAACTGACCAATAACTGTGCTGATTTCCGAAGGTCTTTAGACCTGTCCAGGAAAACCTGAGCTGTCTGTGCACATCAAGAGAATGTAGGATCCTTTCACCTCTATTTCGAGGATTAGGAAAGAAGGTAGGAAGGTGTATGGACTGATTAAGAGCCAGGCTAGAAACCACCTTGGGCATAAAGGAGGGGTTGGTTCTCAGAGAGACCCTATCTGCATGGAAAATAAGAAAAGGCTCCACAGCCATGAAAGCTTGCAGCTCCAAGACCCTCCTTGCTGAAGTTATGGCCAAGAGGAAGGCAGTCTTCCAAGAGAGAAACTTTAAATTTGCAGTGGCAGCCGACTCAAAAGGAGGAAGAGCGAGTTTTTCCAGAACAAAATTAAGATCCCAGGCTGGAGTAGGTGCCCTTCTGGGAGGTTTTAAGTTGCAAGCACCTCTGAGAAACATTTTCATCAAGGGATGAGAGAAAATGGGTTGCTCAAAAGACCAATGAGCAGAAAGTACAGTTTTGTACCTACCATAAATGTAGATGTTCGAGTGCTAATACAGCTGCAGTCATAACAGATGGGTTATCCTGCTGTCAGGCGGGTCCTCGGTCGGCCAAATTCCAAAGTCTACGTCCGGCGTCGGTTGTCGTCACTTCTTCCCTGACGTCAGTGCGGCAGGGGTATAAAAGAACCAGCCGACGCCATCTTCTTCAGTTTTTCTTGCCCCAGATGTCAGGTGCCCCCAGGAGGAAGGCAAAACATAAACTTATGTAATAATGCAATATAATCATAAAACAGTAGTTTGCAAGCAAATACACCATAAAAGAATATCCCAATCAGGTTGTATGAGGAGGTGTTTGTCATAAGGCCTGTCCCAAGAGGGGATGGAGGGAGGGAAACCTGGACTGTAGCTGTATTAGCACTCGAACATCTACATTTATGCTAGGTACAAAACTGTAATACGTTCATCATGCATACAGCTGCAGTCATAACAGATGGGTAGAATCCCAAAGCTAAAATGGGGTGGCAGGCACTAAGTGGAACTAGGAGGAGCAAGGATGCCCTGCAAGACTGCTGTGGCAAAGCCCGCTCTAGATTTAGAGTAAAGTGGAAGGTGATAGTGCTTGGAGAAAGTGTGCACAGAACTCCAAGTGGCTGCTTCCAAAATGTCCTTGGTAGGAACCCCCCCTGAGGAAAGCTGCAGAGGTAGCTGTGGCCCTTGTGGAGTGAGATCTGATGCTTGTAGGCACAGTTTTTCCATGAAATGAGTAACAAAAGCGTATGCAGTGGGCTATCCATTTTGACATGGTCTGTTTGGAGATAGCCTTTCCTTGAGCACCTGTAGATTAGGACACAGAGTTGCACTGATTTTCTGAATGGCTTTGTCCTGTCCAAATAATAACAAAGTTGTCTGTGAATGTCCAAGGACTGTAGTAGTCTTTCCCCTTTGTTTTGTGGGTTAGGATAAAAGGTAGGTAAGTGGATAGTCTGATTCAAGGCTACACTGGATACTACCTTTGGCATAAAGGAAGGGTTGGTTCGTAAGGAAACTCTGTCTTGACGGAAAATGATGAAAGGTTGCACAGCCATGAGGGCCTGTAGTTCCAAAACCCTGCATGCTGAGGTGATAGCCAGAAGGAAGGCTGTTTTCCATGACAAATATTGTAGTTCTGTTGAAGCAGTGGCTCAAATGGAGGCAGGGTCAGTTTTTCTAAAATGAAGTTGAGGTCTCAAGCAGGTACTGGTGGTTTCCTTGGGGGTTTTATATTCTTAGCCCCTCTGAGGAACTGTCTTAAGAAAGGATGAGAGAATAAAGGAGGATCAGTGTTGTATTGTGCAGAAATGGCCGAAGCATGGATCTTGATGGAGGAGAAGGAAAGTCCACTGTTTAACATCTCAGCTAGGTACTGTAATATTTGAGGTAAATTTAGTACCCAAGGATTCTGGCCCTTTTTCTGATTCCAGGCACAAAACCGTTTCCATTTGGCGGAGTAGGCTTTTCTAGTAGAAGGTCTTCTGGCCTCCAAGATGACATCCTGCACCTCCTTGGAGAGGAGGGTCTGTTGGGAAATCAAGGAATCCTCCATGCGGCTAGATTGAGGGTTTTCAGCTGACTGTGTAGAGTTTTGTAGTTGTGCTGGGACAACAGAAGAGGCACTAGAGGCAGGATCCATGGTGGGGAATGCGTCAGGCTCTTCAGGAGTGGATACCAGTGTTGTCTTGGCCAGTCTGGAGCAATGAGAATCATGTTTGGCCTCTCTGCTCTGGCTTTTAATAGAACTTTGGGCAGCAGAGGAAGAGGTGGAAAGGCATAGACTGTCAATGTTGTCCAATTGAAAGAAAGTGCGTCCACTTTCCTGGCCATGATAGGTCCTTGAGCAAAATTTTTTCAATTGGTAATTTCTGTGGGTAGCAAAGAGATCTATGTCTGGCTGTCCCCATGCCTGAATTATCTTTGTGAAAACTTGAGGATGCAACTTCCATTCGTGTGGATCTGTCATATTTCTGCTTAGGTTGTCTGCCAGCGTGTTTTCCTTCCCTGGCAGGAATTGTGCTTGAAGTTGGATTTGCAATTCCAGAGCCGTGTTCCAAAGGGACATGGCTAGTCTGCACATGGGGTATGAATGAGTTCCTCCCGGTTTGTTTGTGTGCCACATCACTGTGGTGTTGTCTGTCCTTATCAATAGCTGGCCTGGATGCAGTAGGTCTTTGAAGGCCATAATAGCATTTTGTACTGCTAGCATTTCCTTTTGATTGATGTGTAGGTGCTTCTCTTTTTGGGACCATTTGCCCTGAATGCACTGATCTGTCATGTGCGCCCCCCAGGCGTAGTCCGAGGTGTCTGTTGTGATGATTTGATTTGCTTGAGGCATGCAGAAGGGGAGACCTATGTTTCTTTGGCATGCTTGAGCCCACCACAGAAATTCCTTTTGAAGACATGGAATGAGTGGTATAATTGTTTCCAAACTGTGGCTGTGTTGAGACCAGAAGTTTTTTAGGTATCATTGAAGTTTCCTCATATGCAGCTTTGCACATGGGATCAGCAGGATGCAAGATGCTATGAATCCCAGAGCCTGCAGGACTTTCCTTGCAGTCAGCCTGGTGAAGGTTGCAATTTTGCTAAAGTATTGAGATAGTTGCCCTTGCTTCTCTGGCGTGAGGTAGGCCATCTGGGTGTTTGTATTCAAGCTGGCACCCAGGAAAATTATTGTTTGAGAGGGTATTAGTTTTGATTTCTTTTTGTTGACTGTGTATCCCAGAAAGTTCAACAATTTTATTACAAACACCAGGTCTTTCAGAAGTATGTGCTTGCTGTCCGCTTGGATCAGGCAGTCGTCCAGATATGGGTATATTTGTATCCCTTGAACTCTGCAGAAAGCAATTACTGATGCCAGGCATTTCGTAAACACTCTGGGTGCAGTAGATAAGCCAAAGGGCAATGCAGATAATTGATAATGGGTTGAACCTGCAAGAAATCTGAGGTATCTTCTGCAATCTTGTCTGATAGGGACATGCAGGTATGCCTCCTTGAGGTCCAATGTTACCAGCCAAGACTCCTTGCCCAGCATGGGAAGAAGCTGCTGTAATGTGAGCATCTTGAATTTTGGTACGAGTAAATATGTGTTTAGGATGGATAGGTCCAAAATAGGTCTCCAATCCTTGTCCTTCCTTGGTACCAGGAATAGTCTGGAATAAAAACCTTGACCCTGTTCTTTTACAGGTACCTCTTGAATAGCTTTCATGTCCATGAGAGCTGAAATTTGTTTTTGTGCCTCTGCCCTTTGATTTTGTGGCAGGTTTGGCATGCCTCTCATTTCTGGAAGGGTGTGAAAGTGGAATCTGTAGCCTCTGTCTATAATGTCCAGGATCCATTTGTCTTTTGTGACAATATGCCAATTTTTTGAAAATAATGCCAGTTTTCCGCCTAAAGGTGCTGCCATTAAAGCTTTGCTTGGCATGCAAAGGGGAAAGTCATTTGTCTGCTTTCTGAATGACTGTGATCTATCTTCTCCACCTCCTGGGGTAGGTGCTTGCCATTGTCTGGCTCTAAATGATCCATGAGATTGCCCTCTACCCCTCGGGCGCCTGTATCTGCCTCTGAGGTCTGTCCGTGGCTGGAAAGAACCAATTTTGTGAAGGCCAGTTTCTGCTGAAACGTGGAGGTTGTACCTGTAGGAAATCTTTCACTGTTTGCATTGATCTTGCCCTTTTCCTCCATTTTCTTTAGTACCTCCTCAGCTTTAACACCAAACAATACATCTTTTTGAAGAGGTGCATCTAGTAATTTAGCTTTGACATGATCTGGTAAGGTTTGCTCTTTGAGCCAAGCATGTCTACGTATGACAGACCCTGTAACAGCAGCTCTACATGAGGCCTCTAAAGCATCAAAACCGCACTGCAAGGTATGTTTACCCACTTGCTCTGCACTATGCAACAAATCCTGCAACTCCTTTAAATCTGGTTGCTCAGGTTGTGTCATTTTGCTTTTCAACTGAGATAACAAAAACTGTTGGTACTTTAACATATGGAACTGACAGTTTAATGCCCTCCTGGTTAAAGTGGCCGAGGTGTATACCTTTTTCCCCCACCTTTCTAAAGCTCTGGAATCTCTCTCTGAAGGTAATGGGTTTTTGGCAGTAGAGGCCTTAATTCCCTTGGGACCCTGTGAAATAGTTTCTGGGTCAGCAGCATGGCTTTTGTATAGGAATTGGCGTGAATCAGGAACCCGGTAATACCAGTCAGGTTTAACAGGAGCAGGAGGTAAAGAATCTGGGTTGAGGCTGGCTTCTGTGTACACATCATCTAATATATCCAAGACAGGAGGGATAGCCAGAGGCCTGTGCTGGGGAAGCAAGAGAAAATCCCTGAGCCTTTTCTTGGAATCTGAGTAATCTTGGCCTTCCCAGTGAAAGTGTTCCCTCAAGGTATGTAAGGTTTCCCCAAAAGAATAGTCCTCGGGGGGGGGGGGGGGACAGAGGGAATGGACTCCTCAACATCAGAGTCTTCAAAAGGGGAATATGAATATTCCTGTTCCTTAAAATGTTCTGAGGTAATAGAGGCTTGATCTGAGGAAGGGTAGTCTTCCTCCAATCTGGGCCTTTTGTCCGAGGGGGGTTGAGAACCCCTGATAAGTAATCAAATCCTCAGCCATTTTGAGCATCTGTTTTTTTAGGCATGGGGCCTTGAGAGGGGTTCTGTGGACCTTGTCTTTTAGTTTTCATGGCTGCTTTAGATTTTGTGAAGGCCTTAATGGAAAAGGAGGAAGGCCTGAAGACACCTTGAGAGGTGGCAGGCCTGTCTAAACTCTGAGTTTCCCCGCCAAGAGTGGCGTCAGTATCTGTAGCCGGAGTGGGGGCCGAGGAGCTTGCGACCTCGGGCACAGAAGACACCGCTAAAGAAGCATCATCGGTACTCAGGGGCTGCGTAGGCGCCTCGCTGAGAACCGGACCACCGGTAGTCGGCTTTAGCGTGGTGTCGGTAGAAGCCACGGACCTCATATGTCGGTCCTTATCTTTGTGTCTTTTACTCAAAACTGGAGTCGGAGTATCCGACGACATAATGTAATTACATTTTTTACCAAAATAGTGTTGGGCGAACTCCGCCCGACGCTTAATAGTGCGTTTGTTGAATCTAGCACAAAAACGGCAGGCCGAGACGTCGTGGTCTGGGCCTAAGCAAGGAATACAGAAAGAATGGAAATCCTTATGCGGCATTTGCTTCCCACATGAAATGCAATTATTAACTTTGTCTGACATCGGTCTGAGGCAAGAAAAGTTTCCCCAATGGGGTACTTAGCTTTCAAGAAGACTTCGGCTGAAATATTTTCGTAAATCTCAGGAGCTGGCCGACCGGCACTTGTGAACTGCTTCTGCTTCGGGCACCGCACGGCAAGAAAGACTGAAGAAGATGGCGTCGGCTGGTTCTTTTATACCCCTGCCACACTGACGTCAGGGAAGAAGCGACGACAACCGACGCCGGACCTAGACTTTGGAATTCGGCTGACCGAGGACCCGCCTGACGGCAGGATAACCCATCTGTTATGACTGCAGCTGTATGCACGATGAACATATGGCTGAAGCATGGATCTTGACAGAGGAAAAAGAAAGACCATCCTGAAGCAAATCAGCCAGGTATTCCAGGATCAGAGGAAGGGTAGGCTGAGAAGGAGATTCATCTCTAGCCTGCATCCAGTGAGAGAATCTTTCCCATTTGCCAGCTTAGGACTTCCTAGTGCTAGGCCTCCTGGCCTCCCTCAGCACGTCCACCACTTGCTGGGAAAGGGAAGAAGAAAAGTATGGATTCATACAATGAACCATGCTGCCAAGTGGAGAGACTGAAGATGTGGATGTAGAATGCTTCCCCCTTCCTGAACTAAAAGATCTGGCTTCAGAGGAAGATGCCAAGAAGAAAACAGGGAGAGACTGCGAAGCAGTGGATACCCATGCTGCCTGGGCCAGTCCAGAGCTATGAGAATAGTCCTTGGTCATTCGTCCCTGATCTTCAATAATACTCTGGACAGAAGAAAGAGGAGAAAAGGCATAAAGTGACAGCAGCGTCCAAGGGAAGGACAGAGCATCTACTCTCCAGGCTCTGCTGTGATGCTGTCTGGTTCAAAAAAGAGGCAGAAGATGGTTGTCTGGGGAGGAGAAAAGATCCACCTGAGGTGTGCCCCAATGTTGAATGATGCTGTAAAAGACTGCTCTGTTCAGCTGCCACTTGTGAGGATCCAGGGTCTGTCTGCTCAACTGGTCTGCCAAAACACTGAGCCTTCCTGGAAGAAACTGAGCTAGGAGATGCAGGCCCAGGGATGCTGCTATGGACCAGAGATTCATGCTCTGCCTGCACAGGGGGCAAGAATGAGTCCCTCCCTGCTTGTTGATGTACCACATGATTGTGTTGTCTGTTCTGACGAGCAGGTTTCCTGGAGAAAGAATATGCTTGAAAGCTAGTAAGGCCTGCTGAACTGCTATTAACTCCTTTAGATTTACGTGCAGGTGCATCTGCTGGGCATTCCAACGTCCCTGTATGCATCTGCCATCCAGGTGAGCTCCCTAGGCATAATCCAACGCATCTGTGGTAAGAACTTGAGTGGCAGGGGGTGGACGAAAAGGCGTGTCTTTGTTTTGTAGACAGGCTGTCGCCCACCACAGAAACTCAGTCAGCAGACATGGAAGCAGAGGAATTATCATATCCAGGTCCTGTGTGTGTTGACACCAAAGGTTCTTGAGGTACCATTGCAATTTCCTCATATGCAGTCTTGGATATGGAATCATGAGAATGCAAGAGGCCATGTATCCCAGAGCTTGCTGGTATTTCCTTGCAGGGGAGCTGGGACAGGCTTGCCAAGTCCTTGAAGTAAACTGAAAGAGTTGCTTGCTTCTCCTGGGTGAGAGACATCATCTGGGCGGCTGTGTTCAGACTCGCTCCCAGGAATGTTAACTCCTTGGATGGCACCATTTTTGATTTTTCCTCATCGAGAGTGTAACCCAGGGAAGACAGAAGAGTCTTTAGAAATTCTAGATCCTTTAACAGCTATTCCTGAGGGTTTGCTTGAATAAGACAGTCGTCCAAGTATGGATAAATCTGAATTTTCTTCAGCCTGCAAAAAGCAATGATTGGAGCCAGGCACTTAGCGAAAACTTTGGGAGCAGTAGATAAGCCAAAGGGCAGCGCACAGAATTGATAATGTTGCTTGCCCACCCTGAAACGAAGGTATTGCCTGCAACTTTCCCTGATAAGGATGTGCAGATAAGCTTCTTTGAGATCCAAAGTTACCAGCCAGGAATCCTTTTCTAACACTGGCAGCAACTGATGCAGAGTAAGCATTTTGAACTTTGGAATAACCAAGAAAGAGTTGAGAATGGATAGATCTAGGCTAGGACACCAGGTGCTTTCTTTTTTTGGTACTAGGAAAAGTCTGGAATAGTAACCCTGGCCTACCTGCTGAGCAGGAACTGATTCTATTGCTCCCAGATGTAACAGATACAAAATTAGTTTTTCTTCTTCTGCCCTTTGGTTTGGAGGAGCGTCCAGGAATCCTTTGGGTACTGGAAAGGTGTGGAAAGAAAACCTATGTCCCAGGGATACAGTTCTGAGTACCCATTTGTCATCCGTGATGGTAGCCCAGACATTTGCAAAAATGGCCAAACTTCCCCCTAAAGGATATGCCGGGCAAGCAGGAACAGGCAGAAGTTGGAGAAAGTCACTGAGAATGTTTGGACTGACATGTAGGCTTAGAACTTCCCACCTTGGAAGTGGAAGCATGACAAGGCTTAGATCTTTGAGGGGTAGCCACCTGCCCCCTAGAAGATTTGTAACATCTAGTCCTAGAATGGTTCTGTCTGCTGGTATCAGGAAATGTTCAACTCTTAGAAGGGTAATTCCTGCTGAAGTGAAGAGATTGAACTTGTAGAAAGTCCGTAACTGTTTGGATAGACTTGGCCTTATCCTCCATTCTTGAGCACTTCCTCTGCTTTGCTGCCAAAAAGACTGTCCTTATGCAAAGGTACATCCAAAAGCTTAGCCTTAAACAGGCTCTTGAAGGGGCTGTTCCCTGAGCCAAGCATGCCTTCTAATAACAGATCCAGTAGCTGTAGCCCTACAGAAGGCTTCTAGAATGTCAAAACCACAATGTAATGAATGCTTATTAATAAGACTGGCAGAATTTAGCATTTCCTGCACATCCTTACTCTCAGCCAAGAGAGGCACACTTGCTATCCTAGACTTAATAGCCTCCAAGGTGTGCTGCTGGTACTTCAACATATGAAAAAGACAAGTAGTAGACCTAATAGCAAGAGTGGCACAGGTATAAACTTTTTTACCCCACCTATCTAGGTTCCTAGATTCCCTGTCAGAAGGAACAGGAATTTTGGTAACAGTGGCCTTAACCCCTTTAGGGCCTTGAGAAATAACCTCTGGATCAGCCAACGGATTCCTGAAAAGAAACAAATGAGAATCAGGGACTCTATAGTACTGGTCAGGTTTCCTGGGAGCAGGAGGAACCAAATTTGGAGTCAAGAAATTTTCCAGAAAAACATCAACCACTTCCAACACTGGGGGAAAAGCCAGAGGCTTATGCTGAGTCAAATCCAAAAACTCCCTAATCCTTTTCTTAGACTGGGGATAATCCTGACTTTCCCATTTAAAATGCTCCCTGTGAGCATTCAAAGCATCACTAAAAGAGAAATCCTCTGGAGGAGAAGCAGAAGGGATGGACTCCTCTGTATCTGAATCCTCAAAAGGAGAAAAAAAACCTAAGAAACTTCCTCTTCATCAGCTGAAATGCTAGAAGTATCAGAACCGGAATAAGACAAAGCCTCAGGAGAGACAGCCCCACCCCTTTTAGGAGAAGGAGGCTGTGAACCCCTAATAAAAGTCAAAAGGTCATTAGCCATTTTAACCATTTGGGATTGAGGGGAACGAGAAGAAAAGTACAGTTGTGCACACTTACCATAAATGTAGATGTTTGAGTGTATTCACTGTTGCAGTCATTACACTTTGATTATCCTGCTGGCAGGCTACCCTCAGTCGGCCTGAATTTCAAAGTCTAGGTCCGGCGTCGGTTGCTGTCGCCTCTTCCCTGAAGTCAGTGCGCCAGGGGTATAAAAGATGCAGCAGACGCCATTTTCTTCAGTTTTTCTTGCTCCAGATGTCAGGTGCCCTCAAAAGGGTAGGCAAAAAATGTGCCAATAAAACATGCATGCACCAAAATATATTATACCGTCA
The DNA here is from genome assembly GCF_019279795.1 of Protopterus annectens. NCBI lineage: Eukaryota > Metazoa > Chordata > Ceratodontiformes > Protopteridae > Protopterus > Protopterus annectens. The sequence goes on along the minus strand of NC_056746.1, from coordinate 994,025,738 downwards.
TCTACAAGCAAATACACCACATATAGATTAGAGACGTGCGGATAAGTTCCAGCAAAGATATGGGGGATGGTGGGTGGGTAACCTGGACTGCAACAGTGAATACACTAGAACATCTACATTTATGGTAAGTGTGCACAACTGTACTATGTTCTTCGTGTTTCACTGTTGCAGTCATTACACTTGGGTTGAATCCCAAAGCTATGGTTGGGGGGCTGGAGCTAAATAGCATTAGGAGTGGCTATGAGGCCCTGCAGAACTGCAGTGGCAAAGCCTGCCCTGGATTTAGAGTAGAGTGGTAAATGATGGTGCTTTGTAAAGGTGTGCACTGAACTCCAGGTAGCAGCCTCTAAAATGTCTTTGGTTGGTACTCCCCTGAGGAAGGCTGCTAGTGGCTGCTGCTCTGGTTGAATGTGGCCTAAAGCCCTTAGGCACTAGCTTGCCATATTGTGAATAGCAGAAATGAATGCAGTGGCCTATCCACTTTGAAATAGTCTGCTTTGAGATGGTCTTTCCTTGTGATCCTGCAGCATATGCCACTAGTAGTTGCTCTGTCTTTCTGAAAACTTTGGTTCTGTTCAAGTAGAAGCGTAGCGGTCTGTGTATGTCCAAAGAATGCAGAATTCTCTCCCCCTTATTCTGTGGGTTTGGATAAAAGGTAGGCAGATGAATAGTTTGGTTAAGGGCCACACTGGACACTACCATAGGCATAAATGTCGGGTTTGTTCTCACAGAAACCCTGTCTGGATAAAAAATGATAAAAGGTTTCACAGCCATGAGTGCCTGTAGCTCTGAGACTCATCTTGCAGAGGTTATTGCTAGGAGCAGAGCTGTTTTCCAAAATAAAAACTTTATATCAGCTGTAGTGGCTGGCTAAAAAGGAGGCAGGGTGAGTTTTTCCAAGACATAATTGAGGTCCAATGCAGGTATTGGTGATCTCCTTGGAGGCCTTAAGTTTTTGGCTCTTCTGAGGTACTGCCTTAAAGGATGTGAAAAGATTGGTGGCACTGTACTGTAATGAGCCGAAATGGCAGAGGCATGAATTTTAATTGATGAAAAGGATAGGCCTTTGTCCAGCATCTCCGTTAAGTATTGCAAAATCTGAGGAATATTTGGTACAGCTGTGTCAATTCTTTGTGCCTGTTTCCAGGCACAGAATCTCTTCCATTTTCCAACATAAGATTTTCTGGTACTAGGCCTTCTGGCCTCCAAAATGGCATCCATCATAGCTTTAGTGAGAGGTACATTTTGTATGACTACATTATCCGCCATGCTGCCAGATTTAAGGTCTTGAGTTGGCTGTGCAGGATCTGATTGTTTTGTTGGGACAGTAGATGAGGTACTTGAGGCAAGGTCCAAGCCGGGCATTGAGACAAGTTTCTTAGGATTGGATACCAGTACTGGCGGGGCCAGTCTGGGGCAATCAGTATCATCTTTGGCTTCTCTTGTCTGAACTTTAGGAGTACTTTGGGGAGGAGAGGCAGGGGAGGAGAGGCATATACTGCTAAGCTTTTCCAGCTGAAAGATAGGGCATCCACTTTCCATGCTTGTCTGTGATAAGTCCTTGTGCAGAATCTTTTTAGTTGGTAGTTGTGAGGAGAGGCAAACAGATCTATATCCGGGCATCCCCATTTCCTTGTTATCATGCTGAAGACTTGTGGATCCAATTTCCACTCGTGGGGATCCATGAGGTTTCTACTTAGTTCACCTGCCAGAGTATTTATCTTTCATGGCAGGAATTGTGCCTGCAGATGTACTTGGTAAGTCAAAGCTGTGTCCCACAAAGTCATGGCTAGTCTGCAAAGGGGGTAAGAATGAGTGCCTCCCTGCATGTTTATATACCACATGACTGTGGTGTTGTCTGTCTTTATCAGTAGTTGTCTTGGATGAAATAGGTCCTTGAAGGCTGTCAGGGCATTCTGAACAGCTAGCATCTCTTTTTGATTGATATGTAGATGCATTTGGTTTGCGGACCATGTGTCTTGAATACATCTTCCTGCCATGTGGGCCCCCAGGCATAATCTGATGCATCCGTTAATGTCTGCCTGGCTGGTGGTAAAGTGAATGGCTGTCCCTTGTTCTGGTGACAAGCCTTCGCCCACCATCGAAACTCCTGTTGCAGGCAGGGAATGAGGGTAATTATTGTTTCCATGCTGTGGCAATGTTGAGCCCAAACTCTTTTTAGGTACCACTGAAGTTTCCTCATATGCAGTCTCACATATGGAATTAGTAGAATGCAGGATGCCATGAAGCCCAAAGCCTGCAGAATTTTTCTTGCAGGTAACTGGCCTTTGTTGCCAACAATTTGAAATATGTAGTCAGTTGCCTTTGTTTGTCTGGCATGAGATAAGCCATCTGGGCAGTTGTATTTAAGCTTGCACCCAGGAATATTATCTCTTGAGAGGGTACTAGTTTTGATTTCTTTTCGTTGACTGTGTACCCTAGGCCTGTTAGAAATCTCTTCACAAACGCCAGATGCTGTAGTAGAATGTCCTTGTTCTCTGTTTGAATGAGGCAGTCGTCCAAGTAAGGATATATTTGTATTCCTCTTTGCCTGCAGAATGCAATTACTGGTGCCAGGCACTTTTTGAAGACCCTGGGCACAGTAGATAAGCCAAAGGGCAGTGCAGAGAATTGGTAGTGCATTGAGCCAGCTTTGAATCTGAGGTATCTTCTGCATGTTTGTCTGATTGGGACATGCAGGTATGCCTCTTTTAGTTCTAAAGTCACAAGCCAAGCCTTCTTGCCCAGCATGGGCAGAAGCTGCTGTAGAGTCAACATTTTGAATTTTGGTATATCCAGATATGTGTTTAGAATAGATAGGTCCAGTATTGGTCTCCAGGTCTTGTCCTTTCTTGGTACCAAGAACAGTCTTGAATAAAATCCTTGTCCCTGCTCTTGCTCTGGTACTTGTTGAATGGCCCTCATGTCAAGATACCTCAGCATTCTACTTGTATGTTTTATGAGAGTGAAGCTATTACATTAGCAGTATTTCTTAGTAGTTCTCAGCTTGCTAATAAAACTGACTGTTGTAGCCTTGTGCCCCCCCCCCCCCGATAGTACAGTAATCCTAACGGTCCAATAGACAGTATAGATTTAATTCACATCCCTGTGACTAAATTAAATTAACCATCAAGCAGCCCTCTCAGTTCTTTCTGCCTTAGTTTGTATCACTTGGAGGATCACCTGTTTATTTGCATCTCTATCATTGCTAATGTATTTCCCTACACTAATCTGTGCACAAACTGGTTACTAATCAGCAAGTCAATGTAAAGACACACTCCCAACCTTAATAAACTTTGCTGTCTTCTCTCCTTCACTTTACAGGTAGTTTGAATTATTACTTACCCTCTCTGAGGCCTTCACTGATTTCCACTGATTGCCTCTCTGGTTTCTTTGCATTCCACCTGGTTTACACCCCTTGTGCTATCTCCCTCCACCAATACAAAGTCTATATTAGAATCCTGCTGAGCATGGAGCCATCTTTAAATTTCTAGTCTCCCACCAGGACACAAGTGCTCTTCAGCAATTACATTCTGCTAGCCGGTAAGCCATTAGACCTCAGGAATTTGTTTTAAAAGTGTTCAGATTTGTAAAGTAATACTTTACTTTTTTCTCTTGCCTTGGTTGGCTCTGGCTCTGCCCCGCTTTGCCTCGCTAACGCTTGGCCTCCCTCCGCTCCCCTGCCCTGCCCCCTATTCCCTCCCGCCCCCACTACCTCTACATTTATAGTAATCATAGCCACACCCACAGCTCACCCTCACATCACCTCCACCAATCACAGCTCCTCGAGTCATATCACATTAAACCACTTAGAAACAACATAAACTTTATAACCATGACCATCACACAATTAAATCTAGTCTGTCTTCTCATAATTCTTTACAGCACCACAAGTTATCACTCTAGCAATATCCCTAAACTTAGTAGCACAACACTATGCACTCTCATACACAGACACCACACATTATAATAATATCTGCCCACACTTATTCAAGAACTACATAACGGACCAATTCCGAACTAAACACATATGCTCTCATTCCTACTCCAAAAAAACACAATACTTTCTCACACTCCTTACCAAACTCCAACATCTGTATAACCATTTTAACTCCAGGCTCACCATAAGTGGGGATATCCACCCCAACCCAGGCCCAAATCCATCCTGTCCAACACAAACTGCTCCAACACAAATGTCAGAACATAACACCCCCACTTTCTTCATCCCTGGGCAAATCAACAACAGCAGCAAAACCATCTTTTAATGCTAAATATTAATATTAGAAGCATCAAAAATAAAATACCTGAACTCCAGGCCACAATAGCACACTACTCCCCAGACATAGTTGCTTTAACAGAAACCTGGCTAAATAAAAACATAGCTAACTCAGAAGTTCTCCTACGGCTACAATATCATTAGACAAGACAGACCACTTCGTAAAGGGGGTGGAACTGCCTTACTCTACAAGTCCAACTTAACTGTCCATCAATTACCAAACTCCTACCCCTCCCCAATAATTGGGACATACTTATCTCACAACTTCAACTTCACCCTAAAAAGGTCATCACCACAATTGTGATCTATATTCCACCTGGTAATACACCTGCTAGCCTTGAAGACTTCTTATCCTGGTGTTCTTCCACATACTCACAAGAAACCCTTATTCTGGGGGACTTCAACCTAGATTGGTTCACCTGTATATCAGAACCACCAAGTAATCTAATAAATCTCCATGGCTACCAGCAGCTAGTCCAAATTCCAATTAGGTGTGATAAAAAATCTAAGAGGGAATCCATCCTTGACTGGGTCCTAACTAGCAACCCCACATTGTACCCTCACACAGGCAGTCTCCCAGACACCTTAAGTGACCACAACATAATATACTTTATACGTAGTAGAACAAGTATATGCAAAACCACTAACTATATATCCACTACAAACACAAAAAAATTCTCTCCTGAGGTCCTCAACACGTTACTGTGTAACTGTGACTGGAACCCCCTAAAAACCCTCCCACTTGACCAGGCTGTAGCATATTTTAACAAAACATTTCTACAACACCTAGACACTGTCGCTCCATTGCGCAAAATCAAAGTTAGAACCTCTACAAACCCCTGGCTCAGTAAAGAAACCAAACAAATCCTCAAGTCCAGAGACACTGCCTGGCGTTACTATCAAAAAAAACCAAAGAAACACAAAGCCTAACTAAGTACCAAGAACTGCGCAACCGTGCAAAAAAATGCATTAGGATGGACAAAAAATCCTACTACACAACATTACAAACTAAATACCAACACAACCTGCAAAAATTTTGGAAAATGTAAACCAGCTACTAAAATCCACCCAAAAGGCTCCCCCCAAACCAACCACCCCTGACACTAAAGTTCCCATCGAAACACAATTCAACTCCCACTTTGTGAACTCAATTCTATCCTTAGTATCACAGGACAGTTCCTTCCTCACTATCCCCCCAACACAAATAACACTAATACAAGCTTTACCCTCAAAACAGTTTCCACCACTTCAATCAAAAGCATGCTCTCCAAACTAAAAACCTCATCAACAGCAGCCGACCTACTCCCCAGCTATTTCTTGAAACTCACAGCAGATGCTATTGCTATCCCAGTCTCCACTCTCATAAACAGATCAATTGTTGAAAACTATGTGCCCAAACTCTGGAAAATATCCTATGTTACACCCATACATAAAGGGGGGACCTCCACTGAACTTAATAACTACAGACCCATTGCTTTACTCTCCCCCCTGGCCAAAATCCTAGAAAAATGCATCCATACCCAGATGCTAAACTATCTCCTAGACTGCAACATCCTGTCACCTTTTCAGCATGGTTTCAGACCTGCCCATAGTACCACTACAGCTCTCCTCTGCTTCACAGACACAGTAAACCGTCTCAAAAATGAAGGCCTGCAAGTGCCAACTCTTTTTTTTTGGATATGTCCAAAGCATTTGGCACAGTCTCGCACCAAATCCTGCTAAACAAACTAAACCAATATCATCTATCTAATTCCACTCTTACCTGGTTCCAAAGCTACTTAACTGACAGGTACCAAGCTGTGAAATGGGAAAATTCTCTCTCTCCACAGCTGCCAATAACTATAGGAGTCCCACAGGGTTCTATCTTAGGACCACTACTATTCACAGTCTTCACAAATGACCTCCACACCTCCACACAGCATGCATCTATAATTCAGTATGCAGATGACACTACCTTAATCTGTGCTGCACAAAACATTCCCACCCTCCTGCAAACAACTCAACTAGCATTCTCTGACGTTGAAAACTACCTTACCAAAGCCCAACTTATCCTCAATCCAAAGAAAACTCAGCTTATGATTATAACCAGTTCTAACAAAAACACTAACAGTCAATTTACTATCTACTCCACAAATGCTACTCCAATTGCTCCAGTGGCACAGGCTAAGCTATTGGGAATAACCGTAGACTCCCACCTAAAATTTGATAGTCATCTGAACTTAACTATTAAAAAAGTACATGCCAAACTGGGGTCACTCTACCGTATCAAACCATTTCTTACCAACAACACAAGATCAGCCATGGCTCGCTCCCAACTTCTATCCACCCTACTCTATGCATCTCCCATTCTGACTAATCTCAACAAAACTGAACTAAGCAAAATGGAAGCTTGCTATAACAGAATTGCCCGCTTTGCTGCAAATTGCTCATATAGAACTCATCACTGTACTGCTTTGAGACAGCTCCACTGGCTTGAACTGCCCAACCTCCTAACCTACAATCAGCTCTGCCTCTGTCATTCTATCTATTACCTCCCCAATAAGTGTCCTGCCCTCAAAAACCTAGTACATCACTCAGCCAAAAGGCCTCTTAGATCATCAAGCAAACTACTACTACTAGAAGTCACCAACAGCTACAATAGCTTTGGAGATGCACTATATAGTAGTTTGGTGGATAAAAAATGGAACTCTGTCCCTACTAGCATTCAAAACACATCATCCAAAGCCTCCTTTAAAGACCTCATCAGGCAACATCTCAAGCAAAGTTGGCAGTGCCATGATTGCTCCCCAGGCTAGTGAAAGCGGATAACATATACATTACTAAATCTAGAGCAATTGATGATAGTTTTTCAATCTTACTCACAAACACTGGCTAATCTACAATGTATGTACTGTACCTGTGTACTATGTATGTATTCTACCTACGTTCCAAAGTTCAGCGCACCACAAATCTATTACTTACCTTTATTTTTAAAATTAATATTTTTTTTATTGTTCTCTCCACTGTAACTGTTTGTGCCGCATACCACTGTAAAAACATGTCTCTTGTAATTTGTGTGTATACTGATCATGTCTAAATAAGTAAATGTGTCTGTAATTTTTCTTTGTGGAGCTTTTCTCCCCAGGCCTCTGCTGAAAAAGGGCCTTTTCGGCTCAGTCAGACACCCCCGGTTAACAAATGTAAAATAAATAAATAAAAATGTCCATGAGGGATGAGACTTGCTTTTGTGCCTCTGCCCATTGATGTTTTGGCAGGTCTGGCCAACAGTTTGTCCTTGGCAGGGTATGGAGGTGAAACCTGTAGCCTTGTGACACTATGTCTAGGACCCATTTGTCCTGGGTTATTATGTGCCAATTTTGAGAAAAAAGTGCTAATTATCCCCCTAAAGGTGCTGCCAGAAGATAAGTGCTTGGAGCAGGCGGGTGGAAGTCATTGGGATTGTTTCCTATACGGCTGTGATTTGTCTTCTCCACTTTTAGAGGTAGAAACACCCCATTGTTTAGATCTGTACGAACCTTGGGGCTGGGATCTGCCTCTTGGGCATCTGTATCTGCCCCTTTGTGGTCTGTCTGACACTGGAAAGGACCAATTCTTTGTAGGCCAGTGTCTGCTAAATCTTGGAGGCTGTACCTGTAAGAATTCCTTAACCGTTTGCATAGATTTAGCTTTGTCCTCCATTTTCTTTAAAACCTCCTCTGCTTTAACACCAAACAAGGTATCATGCTGTAATGGAGCATCCAATAATTTTGCTTTGACATGGTCAGGCAGATTTTGTTCCTTTAACCAAGCATGCCTCCTGATGACAGAATAACAGTGGCCCTGCAGGAGGCCTCCAAAGAATCAAAACTACATTGTAAAGTATGCTTTCCAACTTGCTCAGTTGCATGCAATAAATCCTGCATTTCTTTGTTTTCTGCACACTCAGAATTTATCAACATTTTCTGTTTAAGCAGCGACATAATATATTGCTGATATTTGAGCATATGAAACTGACAATTTAAAGCCCTTATAGCAAAGGTAGCAGAGGTGTAAATCTTCTTTCCCCCATCTGTCCAATGCCCTGGAATCCCTGTCAGAAGGGGTAGGGTTTTTTGCAGTGGATGCCTTGAACCTTTGGGACCCTGAGAGATAGTTTCTGGGTGAGCAGCAGGGTTTTTGAACTGGAATTTATGAGAGTCAGGAACCCTGTAGTACCTGTCCGGCTTAACAGGAGCTGGAGGTAAGGAGTCAGGGGTCAGACTGGACTCTGAAAATACATCATCTACAATGTCTAACACAGATGGAATAGCTAGGGGCCTGTGTTGTGGGAGTAAAAGGAAGTCTCTGAGCCTTTTCTTAGATTCTGAATAATCTTGGCTCTCCCAGTGGAAATGTTGCCTCGTGGTATGCAAGGTTTCCCCAAAAGAGTAATCCTCTAGAGGAGAGACTGAAGGGATAGATTCTTGAGCATCAGAATCCTCATAGGGAGGAAGAGAGTATTCCTGATCAGAAGAGGAATCAGATGAAATGGAAACCTGATCTGAAGATCCATATTCTGTCTCTTGCCTAGGCCTCTTATCAGGAGGGGGATGGGAACCCCTGATCAAAGTAAGTCTTTGGCCATTTTGAGCATCTGTTTTTTGGGCATGGAGGCCTGACCATGAGGCTGTTGTACTTGTTTCTTTGTCTTTAAAGGTACTTTAGCCTTTGCCTTTGTAGCTGGAGTCGCTTTAATGTATAATTGAGTAGGTCTGAAAACACCCTCATGCCTGCTCAGCGGCTCCGGACCCATCTGAGGGAACAGTCTCCGAAGGTCCAATACTTTGAGCTTCCAGCGGCCTAGGCGACTCCACATGGGAGTCTGTAGCGGCCTGCGAGTCCAAAGTAGCAGGCGTCAGGGGCTGCGAAAGCGCCTCACTGAGAACAGGCGACTGGCTTAGAGGAAGCCTCGTCGTCGGTTTTAGACCTCGGATGCCTGTCCTTTTCTTTTTCTTTGCGTTTTTTGTGAATTCCGGTAGTCGGATGGCTATCCCACAGCATCGTGTAATTAAATATTCTGCCAAAATAGTGAAATGCAAAATCATACAGATGCTTAATAGTGCGCTGGTTAAATCTAGCACAAAACCGACAACTAGCAACGTCATGGTCCGGGCCTAGGCAAGGAATACAATAAGAATGAAAGTCCTTATGAGGTATTTGCTTCCCACAAGCAATACAATTATTAACTTTTTCTGACATCGGTCTGGAGCAAGAAAAAAGTTTTCCCCAGCGGGGTACTTAGCTTTTTTTAATGAAGATTTTGGATCTGAAATTCGAATACAAAAATCTCATGAGTCAGCCGACCGGCACTTGTGAACTGCTTCGGGCACCATGCGGCAAGAAAGACTGAAGAAAATGGCGTTGACTGCATCTGTTATACCCCTGGCATAGTGACGTCAGGGAAGAGGCGACAGCAACCGACACCGGACCTAGACTTTGAAATTCAGACCGACTGAGTGTAGCCTGCCAGCAGGATAACCCAAGTGTAATGACTGCAACAGTGAAACATGAACAACATCTGGAGCCTGCTTTTTCACAGGCTTACGACTGGAAGATTTACCTGCAAGTCTGAAGGACTCGGGGAGGCCTGGCAACTGCCGAAGTCGCAGCAGAGGTTGTCGGTACGAGCTTGCTGTCTGAACGTAGAATGGATGCCTTGGACACCGGAGTCAGTTCAGCGGTTCCGGATCCAGCTGAAGAGGTAACAGGTGAAAGGTCAGAAGGCAAAATGGAAGCTGGAGGCCCGGGGAACTCTGAAAAGGTCTCAACTGAAGCCTGCGGTTGAAAATCCTCGGATTGCAGGGGCTGCAAAGGCACCTCACTGGCTACCGGATGACTGACAACCAACTTATCATCTGAGGACTTGACCATCTGAAGCTCGTTGTGGTCCTTATCCTTACGCTTCTTGGGGATTTCCAAAGCCTGAAGACCAGCGGACGCCATACCGACAAACTTAGGCCAAACTCCACAAAGTTTAGCTAAAAGCTTAGCCCGACGATGAATAGTATGCAGATTAAAGGAAGCACAGAGATCACAATTAGGAACGTCGCGATCAAGGCCTAAACATATAATGCAATAGGAATGAAAATCTCTATGGGGAATCTGCTTTCCAAAGGTAAGACAATTAATAACCTTTTCTGACATTCGTTAAGCAAGAAAAGAGGATCCCCAATGAGGTAACTTAGCTGTAGTTGACTTCAAATTTGTAGTCGGAACCAAAAAGGTAAACTGCCGACTGGCACACGTGCAAAAAATCCTTCTGCTTTGGGCTCTGTGGCAAGGAAGACTGAGGAAGTGACGTCGGCTGCCTCCTTTTGTAGCGGATGTCCTGATGTCCTTTACAACTGATAGCCAATGTCATATTTACTTACCTTTGGTATTCTGGCTGACCAAGGGCTACCAGGAGCCGGATAACCCATTGGTTAGGACTGAACACGATGAACATCACTTTTTGTGACAGCTGTTATAGAGACTCTGCCTCCCACAGTGACATTTTCCCTTCCTGGATGACAGGAATGTACAGTTGTGTACACTTACCATAAATGTAGATGTTTGAGTGTATTCACTGTTGCAGTCATTACATTTGGGTTATCCTGCTGGCAGGTTGCCCTCAGTCGGCCTGAATTCCAAAGTCTTGGGTCCTGCGTCGGTTGCTGTTGCCTCTTCCCTGACGTCAGGTCATCAGGGGTATAAAAGATGCAGCCGACGCCATTTTATTCAGTTTTTCTTGCCCCAGATGTCAGGTGCCCCAAAAGGTAGGCTAAAATTATGTAAATAAAAAGTACAGTTTTGTACCTACCATAAATGTAGATGTCCGATATGTATGCATCTGCAGTCCTTACATATGGGTTGTCCTGCCTCAGGCAGCCCTTCGGTCGTCCGGATTCCAAAGTCTGGGTCCGGCGTCGGCTGATGTTGCCCTTCTGCCCGACGTCATTGCGCCTGGGGTATAAAAGTGTCAGCCAGCACCATGTTCCTCAGTTTTTCTTGCCCCAGATGCCAGGTGCCCTCTAAAGAAGGCTAAATTTTGGATAAATGAATAAATTCCAATCATGCAAACCAATAAACAACAAATACACCATAAAAGATAACCCCAGCTAGCTAAAAAGAGGGACAGGTACCCAAAGAATACCACAGAGGGGTAGGAGGGAGGGAAAACCTGACTGCAGATGCATACCTATCGGACACCTACATTTATGGTAGGTACAAAACTGTACTATGTCCTTCAAGGATGCATCTGCAGTCCTTACATATGGGTAGAATACCATAGCCAAGCTGGGGGTGGTAGGACCCAAGAAAAGGATGGTGTAGCTAACATGCCCTGCAGGACTGCCGTAGCAAAGCCTGCTCTGGATCTGGAATATAAAGGCAGGTTGTAATGCTTGGAAAATGTATGCACAGAGCTCCATGTAGCAGCTTCTAAAATGTCCTTTGTAGCCACCCCTCTTAAGAAGGCTGTGGAGGTGGCTGTTGCTCTGGTGGAATGAGGTCTGATGGTAGCTGGCACGGCTTTTCCATGAAAAGAGTAACAGAATCGAATGCAATTTCCTATCCATTTTGAAACTGTTTGTTTGGAAATTGCTCTTCCTTGTACACCAGCAGCGTATGCTACAAACAGTTGGTCAGTTTTTCTGTAAGTCTTAGTTCTGTCCAAGTAGTAACACAACTGTCTGTGAATGTCCAGGGTATGCAGAAGTTTCTCCTTTATTCTGTGGGTTTGGAAAGAAAGTAGGCAGGTGGATAGCTTGGTTCAGTGAGACCCTGGATACCACATTTGGCATGAATGAAGGGTTGGTTCTCAAAGAGACTCTGTCCTTATGGAAAATGAGAAATGGTTGTACTGCCATGAGGGCCTGTAACTCAGATACTCTTCTTGCTGAGGTTATGGCCAGAAGGAAGGCAGTCTTCCAAGACAGGAATTGTAGTTCTGAAGATGCTGCTGGTTCAAATGGGGGTAGCGTTAATTTCTCCAACATGAAGTTAAGGTCCCATGTAGGCACTGGTGGTGTCCTTGGAGGGTTGATGTTTTTTATCCCTCTTAGAAACTGCCTCAGCACAGGATGAGAAAATACAGGTGGATCAGTGTTGTACTCTGCTGAAATAGCTGAAGCATGAATTTTTATGGATGAGTAAGAAAGGCCATTATGGAGCATTTCAGCCAAGTATTCAAGGATATGTGGGATGCTCATCACTGTCGGATCCTGACCCTGTGCGGTGCTCCAGGTTCGAAATCTTTTCCATTTTGCTGAATATGCCTTTCTTGTGGAAGGCAGCCGAGCTTCCATGATGATATCCTTTATCCTCTTGGATAGTTTATCCTGGTGAGGAGTCAAGGTACTTTCCAGGCTGTCAGTTGCAAGGTTTTCAGGCTGGAGTGCAGAGTTTTGTAGTTGTGCTGTGTCAGAATAAGTGGCCATTGTGGTAGGGGCCACGGGTTCGTGCGTGTCATGCTCTTTAACAGTGGGTACCAGTGTTGTCTTGGCCAGTCTGGAGCGATCAGAATCACTTTTGGTTGTTCTGTCCTGATCTTCAGTAAGACCTTGTTCATTAACGGAAGAGGTGGGAATGCACATACTGTTAGAGCATTCCAGCTGAAGGATAGGGCGTCCACCTTCCATGCTTGAGGATGGTATGTCCTTGTGCAGAATTTCTTCAGGTGATGGTTGTGGGGGGAGGCAAAAAGATCTATGTCCGGCCTCCCCCAAGTTTGTGTTATCTGAAGAAAAATGTCTGGATGCAACATCCATTCGTGTGGATCCATGGAGTTTCTGCTTAGGCTGTCCGCCAGTACATTTTCTTTTCCTGGTACGAACTGGGAATGCAGTTGTATATTGAGTTTTAGGGAAAGTTCCCAAAGATTCATTGCCAGCCTGCAAAGAGGGTAGGAATGGGTACCTCCTTGCTTGTTTATGTACCACATAACTGTGGTATTGTCTGTCTTTATTAGCAGGTGACCTTGATGCAGGAAATGTCTGAAGGCCTCGATTGAATGCATCACTGCCAGCATTTCCTTTTGGTTGATGTGCAGGCACAATTCCTTTTGAGTCCACTGCCCCTGAATACATCTGCCCTTCATGTGCACTCCCCATCCATGGTCTGAGGCGTCTGTTGTAATGGTTTGGCTGATATGAGGCTTGCTGAAAGGTAGGCCCATGTTTGACTGACTTGCTTGTGCCCACCACAGAAATTCCTTTTGAAGGCATGGAATGAGGGGGATCAAGGCCTCTAGGCTGTGACTGTGTTGAGACCATAGACTCCTTAGGTACCACTGCAGTTTCCTCATATGCAGCCTTGCTTGTGGAATCAGCAGAATGCAAGATGCCATGAAACCCAGGGCATGTAGGATTTTCCTTGCAGTCAGCTGGGTTTGTGTTGTCAGATTTTTGAAATAATCCGGCAATTGTTCTTGTTTTTCTTCTGTGAGGAAAGCCATTTGGGTGTTTGTATCCAGCTTTGCACCCAGAAAAATTATTCTTTGGGATGGAATAAGTCTTGATTTCTGAAAGTTGACTGTATCCCAAGGCCTGTAGTAGTCGGATGGCATAGCTCAAGTGGTTTAACAATGTTTGTTGGCTGTCCGCTTGTATAAGGCAGTCGTCCAGGTATGGGTATATTTGAATCCCCTGAAGTCTGCAATGTGCAATTACTGATGCCAGGCATTTCGTGAATACTCTGGGCGCAGTAGATAAGCCAAAGGGCAATGCTGAGAATTGATAATGCTCTGAACCTGCAAGAAATCTGAGGTGTCTTCTGCAACTTTGTCTGATAGGGACATGCAGGTATGCCTCCTTGAGGACTAGAGTTACCAGCCAGGACCCCTTGCCCAGCATGGGAAGGAGCTGCTGTAAGGTCAGCATTTTGAATTTTGGCACGATGAGATTAGTATTCAGTGCGGACAAGTCTAGAATAGGCCTCCATTGCTTTTCTTTTCTTGGAACAAGGAATAGTCTGGAATAAAATCCTTGGCCTTGTTCTGTGAAAGGGACCTTTTCTATTGCCTTCATTTGTAGTAGTTTGGAAATCTGCTTGAAAGCCTCTGCCCTTTGATTTGGTGGCAGGTTTGGCATGCCTTGTCTTTTTGGTAATGTATGAAAATGGAACCTGTATCCTTTGTCTATTATTTGCAGTATCCATTTGTCCTTTGTAATACTGTGCCAATTTTCTGAGAATAAAGATTGCTTTCCGCCCAAAGGTGCTTCCAATTGAGCCCTGGTTGGCGGAGTCAAAGTCAAGTCACTGAGTTTTGTCCTTGTGCAGTAGAAGTAGGTCCTGCACTACCTCTTTGGGTAGGAGGCTGCCATTGACATCCTCTGTAGGAGCCTCGAGCTTGCCCTCTACCTCTGCCACGCCTGTTTTTCCCTCTTTGAAATCTGTCTGTGTCCGGAAAGAACCGATTCTTAGAAGGCCAATTTCTGCTGAATCTTGGTGGTTGGACCTGGAGAAAATCTTTGACTGTTTGAACCGATTTAGCCTTTTCTTCAAATTTCTTTAAGACCTCTTGAGCCGTGGAACCAAATAACTTTTGTTTTTCCAGTGGTGCATCCAGAAGCTTTACTTTAACATGATCTGGCAGTGTTTGTTCCTTCAGCCAAGCATGTCTACGTATGACTGCACCTGTCATTGCTGACCTACATGAAGCTTCCAATGCATCATAACCACACTGTAAGAAATGGTTGCTAACCTGTTGAGAGTTATGCACCAGATCCTGAAGGGCCTTGCGGTCTAGGGGTTCAGGTGATGATAGTTTTTTATGCAATTCATCTAACAGATACTTCTGATACTGTATCATATGGAATTGACAATTTAATGCTCTCATAGAAAGAGTGGAAGAAGTATACACTTTTTTACCCCATCTCTCAAGCCCTGGATTCCCTTTCAGAAGGAAGTGGATTCTTGGCAGTGGTAGTTGTAACCCCTTTAGGGCCCTGGGAAATAGTTTCTGGGTCAGCAGAGTGGCCCTTGTAAAGGTATAGATGTGAGTCCGGGACCCTATAGTACCTGTCAGGTTTGACAGGGGCTGGAGGAAGGGAGTCAGGAGAAATACTAGACTCAGAGTACACATCTTCAATAACATTCAAAACAGGAGGGATAGCCAAAGGTCTATGCTGAGGTAAATGTAAAAAGGTCCTTAACCTCTTTCTGGAATCAGAGAATACCTGGCCTTGCCATTTGAAATGCTCTCTCATGGAGTGAAGGGTCTCCCCAAAGGAAAACTCTTCGGGAGGGGAGGCCGAGGGAATAGATTCCTCTGCATCAGAATCCTCGTAGGCCAGAAGGGCCTCCTCCTGGTAGTCCGAAAGGACAGAGTCATCTGAGGCCTCATCAGAGGACTGGGGATCTGTCTGCTCAACCCTGGGCCTTTTGCCTGGAGAAGGTTGAGAGCCCCTGTCTGGATGTGGTTGAGAGCCCCTGATTAAGGAAATAAGGTCCTCAGCCAAGGATAAGATTTGTGAACTGGTAGTGGATCCCTGAGGAATAGCCTTGGGAGGGAGAGATTTTGGCTGTTTAGCAGCTTTAGCCCTTGTAAAGGCCTTAATGGACATGGATACAGGAGGCCTGGCTGCCCCACGTGCTGGGGTAGATTTATCAATAGAAATGGTGTCGGATATTTCTTGAGCACCGGTTTCCGACGAAAATTCTATGACCGACTCCGGAATGGCCTCCGGTACCAAAGTTACCTGTTGTGCGGTGTTGTCGGTCTGAAGCAGTAGAGATTCGGCTTCAGAAGAGACAGAGACACTCGCGGTAGGCCTAGGCGTGGAGTCGGCTGAAACCACGGACCGCATGTGTCGGTCCTTATCCTTTCGTTTTTTGGGTAAATGTCCTGTCGGAAGTTCCGACGGCATGATATAACAAAAATTGTCCCAAAAAAATTCCTCTGCAAACTCTGCCCGACGCCTAAGAGTGCGTTTATTGAAGGAAGCACAGGCTGAACAGGCCGAGACGTCGTGGTCTGGGCCTAGGCAGGGTAAGCAGTAAGAGTGGAAATCCTTATGAGGTATTTGTTTCCCACAAGATAAACAATTATTAACTTTAACCGTTTGATCTGACATCGGCTGAGGCAAGAAAGAGTCCCCAACGGGGTACTTAGCTTTTTTGAAGTCTTCAGTAGCTGAAATCACAGGAGCTGGCCGACCGGCACTTGCGAACTGCTTCGGGCACCTCGCGGCAAGAAAGACTGAGGAACATGGCGCCGGCTGACGCTTTTATACCCCAGGCGCAATGACGTCTGGCAGAAGGGCGACATCAGCCGACGCCGGACCCAGACTTTGGAATCCGGCCGACCGAAGGGCTGCCTGAGGCAGGACAACCCATATGTAAGGACTGCAGATGCATCCTTGAAGGACATCATACATGTACCAAAAATAAGCTTTACCTTCATCTATAAGCAAATACACCACCTAGGTTGTATAGATTAGAGAAGTAAAGATAAGTTCCAGCAAAAATAAGGGGGATGGCAGGTGGGTAACCCGGACTGCAACAGTGAATACACTCAAACATCTACATTTATGGTAAGTGTACACAACTGTACTATGTTCTTCGTGTTTCACTGTTGCAGTCATTACATTTGGATCGAGTCCCAAAGCTATGGTTGGGGGCTGGAGCTAAACAGCATTAGGAGCGGCTATGAAGCCCTGCAGAACTGCAGTGGCAAAGCCTGCCCCGGATTTAGAGTAAAGAGGCAGATTGTAATGTTTTGTAAAAGTATGCACTGAACTTCAAGTAGCAGCCTCTAAAATGTCTTTGGTTGGTACTCCCCTGAGAAAGGCTGCAGAAGTGGCTGCAGCTCCGGTTGAATGTGGTCTAATGCCCTTAGGCACTGGTTTGCCATGCTGTGAGTAGCAGAAACGAATGCAGTGACCTATCCACTTTGAAATAGTCTGCTTGGAGATAGCCTTTCCTTGTGATGCTGTGGCATATGCCACTAGTAATTGTTCCGTCTTTCTGAAAATTTTAGTTTTGTCCATTCGAATCTAAGTTGTCTGTGCACATCCAAAGAATGCAGAATTTTCTCCCCCTTGTTCTGTGGATTTGGATAAAAAGCTGGCAAATGAATTGTTTGGTTAAGGGCTACCTTGGATACCACCTTAGGCATAAATGTAGGGTTTGTTCTCAGAGAGACCCTGTCTGGATAAAAAATGATAAAGGGTTCCACAGCCATGAGAGCCTGTAGCTCTGAAACTCATCTTGCAGTAGCTATTGCTAGGAGCAGAGCTGTTTTCCAAGATAAAAACTTATATCCGCAGTAGCAGCTGGCTCAAAAGGAGGTAAGGTGTGTTTTTCCAAGACATAATTGAGGTCCCACGCAGGTATTTGCATTCTCCTTGGAGGCCTTAAGTTTTCGGCTCCTCTGAGGTACTGCCTTAATAAAGGATGAGAAATGAGTGGTGGCTCTGTATTGCAATGAGCCGAAATGGCAAAGGCATGGATTTTAATTGATGAAAAAGATAGGGCTTTGTCCAGCATCTCAGTTAAGTATTGCAAAATCTGAGGAATATTTGGGACAGCTGTATCAGTTCCTTGAGCTTTACTGACAGGTGTGGTTTGTATGGCTACATTATCCGCCATGCTGCCAGGTTTAGGGTATGGAGTTGGCTGTGCAAAATCTGATTGTTTTGCTGGGATAGTAGATGAGGTATTTGAGGTAAGGTCCAGGCTGGGCATTGGGACAAGTTCCTTAAGATCGGATATCAGTGCTGGCATCGCCAGTCTGAGGCAATCAGAATCATTTTTGGTTTCTCCTGCCTGACCTTTAGGAGTACCTTGGGGAGGAGAGGCAGTGGAGGAAAGGCATATGCTGATAGGTTTGACCAGTTGAAAGATAAGGCGTCCACTTTCCAAGCTTGTCTGTGATAAGTCCTTGTGAAGAATCTTTTTGGTTGATTGTTCTGAGGGGAGGCAAACAGATCTATGTCTGGACGTCCCCATTTCTTTGTTACCATGCTGAAGATTTGTGGATACAGGTGCCACTCGTGGGGGATCCATGAGGTTTTTGCTTAGTTCGTCTGCCAGAGTATTTTTCTTTCCTGGCAGGAATTGTGCTTACAGGTGGAACTTGGTAAGTCAATGGCTGTGTCCCATAAAGCCATGGCTAGTCTGCACAGGGGATAAGGATGAGTTCCCCCCTGCCTGTTTATGTATCACATGACCATGTTGTTGTCTGTCTATCAGTAGTTGTCCCGGATTACGTAGTTCATTGAAGGCTGTCAGGGCATTTTGAACAGCTAGCATCTCTTTTTGATTGATATGTAGATACTTTTGGTTTGCGGACCAGGTGCCCTGAATGCCTCTTTCTGCCATGTGTGCTACCCAGGCATAATCTGATGCATCCGTCATTAGGTTCTGGCTGGGGGTAGTGAGAATGGCTGTCCCTTGTTTTGGTGACAAGCCTTTGCCCACCATTGAAACTCCTGTTGCAGGCAGGGAATTAGAGTAATCATTGTTTCCAGACTGTGGCAATGTTGTGTCCAGACACTTTTTAGGTACCACTGAATTTTCCTCATATGCAGTCTTGCATATGGAATTAGTAAGATGCAGGATGCCATGAAGCCCAAAGCCTGCAGAATTGTTCTTGCAGATAACTGGGCCTTTGTTGCCATTTCCTTGAAACAGGTAGTCAGTTGCCTTTGTTTGTCTGGAGTGAGATAAGCTATCTGGGCAATTGTATTTAAGCTTGCACCTAGGAATATTATCTCTTGAGAGGGTACTAGTTTTGATTTCTTTTTGTTGACTGCGTACCCTAGGCATGTTAAAAGTCTCCTCACAAACGTCAGATGCTGTAGTAGAATGTCCTTGTTCTCTGCTTGTATGAGGCAGTCGTCCAAGTAAGGATATATTTGTATTCCTCTTTGTCTGCAGTAAGCAATTACTGGTGCCAAGCACTTTGTGAAGACCCTGGGCGCAGTAGATAAGCCAAAGGGCAGTGCAGAGAATTGGTAATGCTTTGAGCCAGCCTTGAATCTGAGGTATCTTCTGCATGATTGTCTGATTGGGACATGCAGATATGGTCTAAAGTCACGAATAAGCCTTGATGCCCCAAGCCTTGCTGCGCTGCTGTACTAACATCTTGAATTTAAGTGCATGAATTTGAAAGTGTTTATAAATAGATAGGTTTGTTATAGATCTCCATCCAGTATTGGTCTCATGTACCAAGAACAGTCTTGAGTAAGGCAGTTGTTCTGCTCTCTGCTGTGCTGTCTCTCTTGAATAATAGTGTGTCCACACGAAAATTACAACTTGTTTTTGAGCCTCTGCCCATTGATTTTTGGCAGGTCTACTAACCGCTTGCCCTTGGTAGGGTATGAAATGAAACTCATAGAAATGACATTGATGCCTAGAACCACCATATCCTGAACCCATGTGCCACTTTTGAGAGAAAGTGCTAGTTTTCCCTTAAGGGTGCCGCAGCCAGATAAGTAAGGCTGCTGCAAGGGTTACTGGGCTTGTTTCCTCAAAGGTGATTGGTGGAATTGTGTTTCCTGTATGATTGTGGTGTGGTCTCCCACTGGAGGTAGACCTGTAGGATCCTTGGCTGCTGTATCCTGCCTCTGGCTGATCTGCCCTCTTGAGGTCTGGATGACACTGGAAAGGACCACTCTGTAGGCCAGTGGACCATAAATCTAGGTGGCTGTACTGCTAAGACTAAGGTGGCTGTAATATAGATTTAGCTTTGTTCTTTGCATTTTAACACTTCTTCTGCTCCATTTAACACCAGTGGTCATGTTGTGTTACATGATCTAATAATTTTGTTAACATGGCATGCAGATTAATAATTTTTTCTTAACAAATGCTCCTAGATTTCCCTCCTTCCTTTAACAGAGGCCTCCAGAGAATCAAAACCCTGCCTGCAGCCTGCTTTCCAACTTCTCAGCTGCATGCAATAAATTGCAGTATGCTTTCCCTGCATTTCTTTGTTTTCTGCACATTCAGAATTTGCCATCATTTTCTGTTTAAGCAGTGTCATGATATATTGTTGATATTTGAGCATATGAAACTGGCAATTTAAGGCCCTTATAGCCAAAGTAGCAGATGTAAAATCTTTTTCCCCATCTATCCAGAGCCCTAGAATCCCTGTCAGAGGGGGTAGGGTTTTTTGCAGTAGAAGCCTTGGCCCCTTTTGGACCCTGAGAAATAGTTTCTGGGTCTGCAGTAGGATTTCTGAAAAGGAATTTATGAGAGTCAGGGACCCTGTAGTATCTGTCAGGCTTAACAGGAGCTGGAGGTAAGAGTCAGGGATCAGACTAGACTCCAAGAAGACATCATCTGCAATGTCCAACACAGGTGGAATAGCTAGAGGCCTGTGTTGAGGTAGTAAAAGGAGTTTCTGAGCCTTTTCTTAGATTCTGAAAAATCTTGGTTCTCCCAGTGGAAGTGCTCCCTCATGGCATGTGCAGGGTTTCCCCAAAGATTAGTCCTCAGGAGGAGAAGATGAAGGAATTGATTCTTCAGCATCAGAATCCTCATGGGGAAGAGAATATTCCTGATCAGAAGAAATGGAAACTTGATCTGAAGATTCATAGTCTGTCTCTGCCTAGGCCTCTTATCAGGAGGGGTGGGAACCCTGATCAAGGTAATTAAGTCTTCGCCATTTTGAGCATCTGTTTTTGGGCATGGAGGCCTGTCCTTGTGGCTGGTGAACTTGTTTCTTTGCCTTTAAATGTGTTTTAGTCTTTGAAGTTGGTTTAATATATAATTGTTTAGGTCTGAATACACCTCAGAAACCAATGCCTGCTCAGCGGCTCTGGACCCATCTGAGGGAATAATCTCGAGGTTCCGTACTTTGAGTTTCAGCGGCCTGGCCAACTCCACGTGGAGTTGGTAGTGGCCTGCGACTATAAAGTAGCAGGCGCCAGGGGCTGCAAAAGCCTCACTGAGAACTGGTGACTTGCTTAGAGAAGCTTCAGAAGTCGGTTTTGGACCCTCGGTTGCCTCTTTTCTTTTGGTTTTTGTAGAACTCCGTAGCCAGACGGCTATCCAAATCCACATTGTATAATTAAATCTTCCAAAAATAGCTTAATGCAAAATTGTACCGACGCTTAATAGTGCGCTGGTTAAATCTAGCACAAACCCGACAACTAGCAACATCGCGGTCAGGTC
Source organism: Protopterus annectens (assembly GCF_019279795.1). Classification (NCBI taxonomy): domain Eukaryota; kingdom Metazoa; phylum Chordata; order Ceratodontiformes; family Protopteridae; genus Protopterus; species Protopterus annectens. Next base: position 994,004,347 of record NC_056746.1, on the reverse strand, counting down.
CTTGCAAGGAATACAGTAAGAATGAACATCCTTATGAGGGTATTTACTTCCCACAAGAAATACAATTATTAACTTTTTCTGACATCGGTCTGGAGCAAGAAAAAAGTTTCCCCAACGGGGAAATGAAGACTTCGGATCTGAAATTCGAATCTCAGGAGTCTGCCGACTGGCACTTGCAAACTGCTTCTGCTTTGGGCACCACATGGCAAGAAAGACTGAATAAAACTGCGTCGGCTGCATCTTTTATACCCCCTCAAGTGATGACACAGATTTTTTCAAGCACAACATGGATTTAACCATGATGACCAGGAACCTTGAGAATAAAATGTATAAACTACGTACTATCCAATGGCAGAGACTTCATATGGAAGCCTGCCTTAACTTTAAGTTAGTGCCACGAGGGTTAAGGATTCTTAAAATGCCGACTTTCGGCAATTCACAACCCAGATTATTAGCATTATGGCAGAAATGCAATCTTGATACCAGCTTTTCTTACTTGAATATTCTAATTGAACACTACGATCTCTCCATCAATGAATTAAAGACTGACATTATCAGTATATACACTGAGTTAAGTGGGAAGCTGAACAGAGAACAGCGTGATATTGTGCTTGGTGATTTGAAACAAATGCTATCCTCCCTTGATTTAAAGTGCTTGCGCGACAAGAAACGCAAGCTACAGAGAGATTTCTTAGATTTTAGACATTCCAGGGTGTTTTCATGGCCGAGAGAGAACCATGCTCCCAGATCGAATCCTATCAGTGGTCCATCCATATCTTCACATCTGCCTTCTGTTTTACCTGAAGAGCAACGCGTCATTCAGTTGGTCACTCCTCCTTTACTGACGTCATTGGAAGAAGCTACTGTAACGGAGCCTCCAGTTCCTGTTCCTCCGGACGATGTTAGAGAAACTATTGACTGTTCGAATCAAGGCGTACCACCACGTCCTTGCATCATTACAACGCAAGCACTCATTCACTCTGATCCTGATTCCGTCCCAGTGCTACGTCCAGAGCAAACCGCATCTGTTAGACCGAAGATAAGTGAGTCACGTAACAAACAGCTTACCATTGACTCTTTTGTTACTCAACATGAAGAAGAGCTCTTCGTGACGACTGGGGAGGCTCTTCCTTCTTTTTCCTTACCTTCTCAGACCCCAGGAGAAAAGGACTTGGTCGCCGCTGATGAGAACCAACAAGAGAAAATTCGTGGAAGAGAGTAAAACACCACACACCAAGAAAGTATGGGCTTAATCGAAACCTAAGTGGTAACTTCTTCTTTACCTGGAAAACTAGTGACTCAGATTGTTTAGTGGTTAATATTTCTAAATAAGCTTGAGTAATTTTGAATTGTCTATTCTTAACAAGGGTTTAGGATTTATTCCCTCCCATGGTAATGATGTCACAGACATCGTTGTGGATGTGAAAATGTTTACTAGAAATTTAGCACTTAAACTATTATATGGGTAATAATGATGAAGTAGTGCATAAACATACTGCTTTCAAAAGCTCTTCCACCTTATTCCTCAGATTCGTAGAAGTTCTCTAGCAAGCGGTAGAGGATGATTTATTCAAGCTTTCTGTACAATGATAGTCAAGCTAAACCCTCTATTCTTATGAATTCACTGCAGCTCAAGAGAAACATGCCTTAGATGACCTAAAAAGGAATGATAGAAACTTGTTATTAGACAAGCAGTGGAGCTGTCGCTTGTTATGCGACAACTCCACCTATAACGTATAAAATGATAAAGCAATGTTATCTGATGCAGATAAATTCCATTTACCTATTTCTGCACACAGTTTAAACAATACCCATTAAAAATGTTCATGCCATGCTATATGATTTCATTACTTCATCGACTAATGTCATTGATAATGTGTTTAGGCGGTGTATTTTCAGTAGTTGACAAGCCTCTAGTACCATCTTTTAGATGTCTCCCAAAAATACACAAGAATGTTACTGATCCACCCTATGCACCAATAGTATCCAGCAGGGGCTGGCTGACAGAGCTTCATCCATTTGATTTGGGATGGGTAAAATTTGAAACCAGTGGTTCTCGAATACGCACATTTTGAAAGACACTACTAATTTTTAGAGAATCTAGCCACATTCATAGCACAGTCTTCTTTTCTCCTATCACCGATGATACATGTATATTAGTAACCTTGGATGTCAGGTCTCTTTTTACTTCAAGCAATACCTAAACAATATAGGCTTGGAATACATGAGAGATTTCTTTGATGAAGGAATGATTTGACAACAACGCATATGGTTGATAGATGTGTGTCATTACTTGAGATTGAGCTTGAAAAAACAATGTGTTATGTTATGGGAGCTCCTATTACCCACAAAACCAAAGGCATGATGATAAGCACTCTAATGTTGCCAACGCCACGCCAATTTGGTGCTGGCAACAATGGGAACAGCTATTTGTAAGTTTAACCAGAACTCTGTTTTTCCTTTGACTCACTGACTATTTTATAATAGATTTGTAGATCATGTCATTTTATTATGGGAGGAACAACTGAACATCCCTTAGATTTCTGTGACACTATCTAAATGGAACAACTGGATTTTTCTGAGTTTCTGATTCTACTTTCTATTCTCTCTTGAACATATAGACTTCCTAGATGTGAGTATAAGCATTAGCGACAAGTCATGGTTTTGAAAACAGAACTGTTCAGGAAGAGTTGTTGGATGAATAATCTACTCTCCATGGTGAGAAAACAGCCAGCATGCATCCCCAGCACATTATATAGGAACATTGTTCAGAATCAGGTCACCAGAGTTCTCTAGATTAACCTCCACTGGACACTGCCTTCCTCTCACCTATACATTTAAAGATTTTATTAGGATAACTCTTTTTACGAAGGGGATACAACAGGAAATCTATGTACTTATAGCTGTTTCTGAAGCTTATCTGAGAAGGGACAACGAAAGTATGCCCACTAATATCAAGAAACATGACATTCTCATACATCTTACTCCGACGACGCCTAGGGTTCAGACAAATAGGATCACTATTCCATATACCAACAAGAACAAATACATTTCTTACATTACAAACATTGAACCTTTAAGGATCGATGAGAACATTAGATCTCTAGTAGACAACAAAACCTGAGTAGCTTATAAGAACACAGGATGTCACATTGAATAGGCTACTGATATGATAGAGTCCATATCAATGACAGCACATGTTCAAGACTTGGCACTTTGTTTGTTCATCTCAGTAATCAGCAGATACATAGCCAACACTCAGCGCTCACACATCCCACGCAGAAGCTATGATTTCAAACATTGTGCAACTTGTAAGTCAAGGTTGGTTTATTTGATGAATGCTAGTCCCAGGATGTTCTATGTGGCATGACCACCAGATCCCCTGAGAGAATCTTAGATCAGAGAACACATTTACTGCACATTCAGAGTAATGTGTATTGAATGCATTAGCTAAGCATAAGTTGTTGAGTTAGTGACAATCACACCTTCAAGTTTCATGTTCTGAATCTGGTAAAGACAGGCAATGTATAGGGTAATGTCAAAATAGTAGAAGAGCAAGAGGGCAAGTGGATTGTGAAATACAGGCAAACAAGTTTAATTCCAATGAAAGGCTTTCCATCAAGCTCCTTTCAGTCAGGACCTGCAACTATTAGAGCTATTCATTTATCTTACTATTTTTATTATTCATTATCATTATTATCCTCCTTATGTTTTTATTAAAATGCATTCTAATTCTAGTCTTTATGCTTTTGTGACGTCAATACCATGATTTTAAAATAGCACTTTTTCTATGAATGTTTGTTTCTTTGTTAATTACGAGGTCATGTGAACATAGGCTCAAAAGCGAGCCAGATTCACTTGGTCTCTTTACGGCCCGAAGAAGCTGGGCGTCAACGCCTAAAAGCTTAACTTTATGACTTGCTGCAGCCCCGTTTGTTTGGAATAAATGAAGTTTCTTCAATAGGACCTGCTATTCGAGTTATTTGCTGACAAGTTCAGATTAGCCAGTGCACTCTTTATTTTCTTTTTGTACATATTCAGGGAAAAGTGTTTAGAATAGATAGTCCAGTAATTGGTCTCATATGTTTGTTCCTTCTGGGTACCAAGAACAGTCTTGAGTAAAATCCCTTGTCTCTGCTCTGCGGGTAATTTGTTGAATAGCCTTTCATGTCCAGCAAAAGCTACAACTTGTTTTTTGGGAGCTCCTGCTCCATTGATTTTTGGTGGTCTGGCTTTCAACCGCTTGCCCTGGTGGGTGGGCGCGGAAATGAAAACTTGTAGCCTTGCATTTACCAGTTTAGAACCCCGACATCCTGTTGGTGCCATCACTTTTGAGAGTAGTGCTGGGCTTCCCCAAGGGTGCTGCCAGAAGAGGCACTTGGTGCAGTGCAAGGGGAAGTTACGACTGTTTCCCCGTATGATTTCAGTGAATTGTCTTCCATCGCCTGAGGTGAAGCACTCCACTGTTAGACCTGTAGGATCCTTATGTGGCTGCGATCTGCCTTCTCAAGGCTCTGGATCTGCTCCTTTGAGGTCTGTCTGACACTGAAAGGGACCACTCCTTGTAGGTTAGTGTCTGTTAAATCTAGGTGGCTGTACCTGTAAGACATTCCTGACCGCTTGGTATAGATTTAAATGGTTCCTCCATTTTTAACACCTCTTCTGCCTTTAACACCCAAACACAGTATCATGTTGTAAAGGAGCATCTAATAATTCTTTTGCTTTTAAATATGGCTTCAGGCAGATTTTGTTCCTTTAAAAAGCATGCCTCCTAATGACAGTAGAACTCTAATAGCGCCTCCGCAGTATACCTCCAGAGAATCAAACCCATTATTGCAGCATAAGCTCTGCTAACTTCAGCCGTACGCAATAACCTGCATTTCTCTCTTTGTTTTCGTAATATCTGAATTTGCCATCATTTTCTGTTTAAGCAGTGTGTCATGATATATTGTTGATATTTCTATATATGAAACTGGCAATTAAGGCCCTTATAGCCAAAGTGGCAGATAGGTCTTTTCCCCATCTATCCAGAGTTCTAGAATCCTCTCTGTCAGAGGGGGTAGTGCAGTGCAGAAGCCTTGACCCCTTTGGACCCTGAGAAATAGTTTCTGGTCTCAGCAGGACTTCTGAAAGAATTATGAGAGTCAGGGACCCTGTGTATCTGTCAGGCTTAACAGGAGCTGGAGGTAAAGAGTCAGGATCAGACTAGACTCAAGAAGACATCATTCGGCAATGTCCAACACAGGTGGAATAGCTAGAGGTTCGTGTTGAGGTGCAAGTAGTGTATGAGAGTTTCTGGAGCCTCTAGATTCTGAAAATCTTGGTTCCCAGTGCGGAAGTGTTCCCCATGGTGGCGCAAGGTTTCAAAAGATCAGTCCCCAGGAGGAGAAGATGATGAATTGATTCTCGTGCACCGTGAATCCCTCGCTGGGGAAGAGAATATTCCCGATCAGAAGAACAAACTTGATTCAAGATTCATAGTCTGTCTCTTGCCCAGGTCTTCATTTAGTGTCCCCGACTCAGCAGTAATTAAGTCTTCGCCATTTTGGGAGTTACATCTGTTTTGGGCATGGAGGCCTGTCCTTGTGGCTGTGGTGAACTTGTTTCTCTTTGCCTTTTAAAGGTGTTTTAGTCTTAGCTGGTTTAATATATAATTGTTTAGGCTTAGCCACACCCTCAGAAACCAACAATGCCTGCTCATACCTGACCCATCTGGAAAGGAATAACTGGTACCCAATACTTGAGTTCCCAGTTGCCTGGCTGCCAACCTAATGGAGTTATAGTGGCTCATGTAATTATGTAGCAGGCGCCAGGGCGCAAAGCGCCACTGAGTAGAACTGGTGACTTGCTGGTAGAGAAGCTTCTCAGAGTCAAGTTTTGGACCTCGTTGCCTTCTTTCTTTGGCGCTTTTTGTGAACTCCGTAGCCAGACGGCACCAATGACATTAGCACTAAATCTACCAAAATACAGCTTAATGCAAAATTCGTACCGACGCTTGTATTAGTGCTGCTGGAACGCCAAAACCGTAATAACTAGCAACATCGCGGGTCAGGTCCCAGTGTTGAACAGTAAGAATGAACGCCTCCATGAGGGTATTTACTTCCCACAAGAAATAATTATTAACTTTTTCTGACATCGGGTCTGGAGCAGAAAAGTTTCAACGGGGAAATGAAGACTTCTCGTGATCTGAAATTAATTCAGGAGTCTGCCTAATTGGCACTTGCAACTGTTTCTGCTTTCTAAGCACCACATGGCAAGAAAGACTGAATAAAACGGCTGGCCGTGACATCTTTTATACCCCTCATGACCCAATGTCAGGGAAGAGGAGATACAGCAACCAATGCAGGAACCAAGATTTTGGAATTCAGCCTAATTGAAAACTCCGCCAGTGATAACCCAACAATGACTGCAACAGTGAAACACAAAGAACATCCTTAAGTATGTGGCAAAGGAAAAAAGAAGAGCTTTCGCTACAGGTTAAAGCATTCCAAACATCTCCGTAGTTCGAATGGCGAAGGGCATTCAGCCCAACATTTAACTGTGGAGTTCTAGTCCAGTAGAAAGTATTTCGAATACAGAGACATGCACCAACTGCTATGCACTGCACCTACATGGGGAGTGTATAGCTGGACATACAAAACTAGAGGATGTAAAAAGCTCTGTATACTGCGATGTTGGCTATCCTGGATTATATCATTATGAATACCGTTAACTGTGTGATACATGGAAGGCCTTCGCCAGGCCTCTTCCCAATGGGTACCGTTGTAACCCTTAGATTGAAAAACAATGTCTATAATTCACTTCAAGACTAGGGATAAAATCTTCTTTACAATAAGTGGCTTCCCACAACCTTGTACTCACCCATGTATGATTTAGTTGTGTGTGCAAATGCAGAAACAAAATTCATGCAGTTACTGCACTACCAATCAATCGGCGACCGGTAAATCGTATTCCAACATGCAACTTCACCCCCACCATAGCTATGCTTTGAAACATGAATCTGAAAGCTAAACTTTTTCCACTGTTCAAGCACTCAATTATAAAATGCAACTCATACTCACACAAAAGATACAGCGTAAATCCCAGATAGCTCTAGTAGTTACTACACTACTGAAGGGCAGTAACTGTACAGTCTTGCTGCATTCTCATAATTCCTTTGCATAACTATGAAATTAAATAAAGCATTAATATAATCTTGAATATAAAATACAGACAAACAAATATGGCATGCAAGTCCAACATACCAGCATCCTAATTAATTGCGTGGACTATTGTTGCTGGTGCATCACTACCTAGTTTCAGAATGAATCGTCTTGTTCACTGGTGTTATAGTTGGAGAAGATATCTGTGTAATAATAATATTTCTACAGGCTAGGTTGTGGTGGTCTGCTCTACAGAAAATTAAAAGCAACAGCATTTCTATTGCATTAAAACATATTGCTATTGCTCCTGTACATGTTAAGGTAATTTGGTTAAACAAATCAAAGCAGCAATGGTGGTCTGAAATTTGCCATAAACATTCCTAAGTCTCACATACCATCAGAAGGCTGATCAATGCTTTAGCTAATTAAGCAACACGGGTGTAAATATTGTAAACATAAAAGCACAGTTTCCTAAAATCTACCATAAAATGTAGATGTCCGAATTGATAGCATCTGCAGTCATAACAACTGGTTGTCCTGTCGCCAGGCAGGCCCTTCAGTCAGTCGGATTCCAGTTCGAAATCGCTTCGCTGATGTCGACTCACCACGTCATCCTGTTGGCCTTCGGCATATACATCAGCTTCACGATGTTTCTGCCCAGATGCTGTAGCCCCCAGAAGGGCTGCTAAAAAAAATTTTGATAGTGATGCCACCGTTTCAAAAGATATGTAAACACAAAAATAGCATGTATGTACATACCACAAACAAATACACCATGAAAGAAGTCTCACCAGCTTTTAAGTATATTAGGGTAAACACCCCAGGAGCAACACCACAGAGGGGAAGCATGACTGGTAGATGTCCAATTCGACATCTACATTTATAGGTACAAACTACTGTACTAAGGTCCCTTCATGGATGCATCTGCAGTCATAACAACTGGTGCAGAATACCATAGCCAACTAGGGGAGTGGAGGATAAAGGCACGAGGAAAGGCTTAGGATCCCTAATAGTAGAAAAGGCAACCCTGCTCGGGATCTGAAATATAGAGGTAACTATAATGCTTGGCAAATGTATGCACGGAGGCAGTCATCTCTAATAACAGCCTTTGTAGCCACCCCTCGCAGGCTGTGGTAAAGTGGCTGCCAGCCCTCTGCAGTCAGAGAGGTCTTATGTTGTGGAATTTGTTTTCCATAAGGAGTAAATATGAATCGATGCAATTTCCCATCCCATTTGAGATTATCTGTTTGAAATATTTTTTCCTTCCTCCCCACATACAGGCTACTAAAAGTTGGTCAGTCTTCTGCCATTTTGTTCTGTCCAAGTAGTAGCGAGGCTGTCTATGTACATCCAGTGATGCAGTATTCTTTCCTATTTAGGGGTTAAAAGAAGCGTAGGTGGATCGTTCTGGTTTGAAGGACACACCCTGGATGTAATTCAATCTAGGCATAGCCAGGGATTGGTCCCTCATGACACCTACTTCGGTGGAAGATTAGGTGCGGTTGCACCGGGCATTAAGGTCTGTAGTTTGAAAACCTTACGCTGAAGTAATTGCCAGCAGGAAAGCAGTTTCCGCGACAGGCGTTGCAGGTTCCGGTTAAGCTGCTGCTGAATTCAAAAGCAAGAAGAGCCAATTTTTTCTAGCACAAAGTTCAAGTCCCAGTATTGGTAATATGGTTTTCAGTTTGCTACCCCATCTCTCTGAGGAACCGTTCGAGCAAAGGTGAAAACAGGTGGACCAGAGCTGTATTCTACGGAAATAGCTGATGCATGAATCTTGATGGAGAATAGGACAGGCCTGAATGAAGTAGTTCAACAGATACCCAGAATGTTGGGCTATCTATGTTTGATACATCTTACCCTCTTCGAGTCTGAAATGACAAACCTTTCCATTTCCAGCATAGTTTCTTCTTGTCAGCTATTCATGCGGTTTCATAGTCACCTTTAACTTTGTGAAGCTGTGGACTAGCAGTTGCTATGTGGGATGTTCCATGCAGTCAGTTGCAAACGCTTTTAGGTTTTGAGCGTAATGGTGCTGTAGTTGTCCTGAGTTGGCATCAAGGGCATCAGGGTATTGGCCACATATTGTTCGACATGCCCTCAAAGGTAAAACCAATGTTGTCTTGGCCAGTTTGGAGCTCATCAGACTATCCTGGACGCCCTACTTCTTAGTAATACTGTGTATCAGCAAAGCAGGTGGGAATGCATATGCCGTTAGTCCCTTTCCAGCTGACAAGGAGAGCTAGCCCACTTTCCATTAGTGGTGGAAATGTCCTTGGTACCTTTTGAGCTGGTGATTGAGGCATAATAGATCTATTCGAGGCATTCCCATTTCTTCTTCGAGATGGTCTTGAAGATGTCCAGTAGTTGCCATTCAGGGACATCCTGATGTAGTCCCGCTTAACATATCTGCTATATTTTCCTGGTACAAATATTGCTCAGACTGATTAAGCGTAGCTGGAGTGCCAGGGTCCAAGGCTCCAAAGTCATTCTGCATAGGTAGGAATGAGTGCCTCCTGTTTGTTTGATGTACCACATGACTGTGGTGTTGTCTGTCCTATCATCAACCCGCCCCGAGAAATGGTCTGAACTTTTGGATTGCCAGTTTTACTGCCAGCATCATTTCTCTTTAGGTTGATGTGCAGAAGCTATCCCAGTTCCAATCCTTGCACGATTTGTCCAGCATATGTGCCCCATCCCAGGTCTGAAGCATCTGTTGTGATGGTCTGGCTTGTCATCCTTTCATGGTGCTGGCAGGTCTGGGTTTGACTGGAGTATGCGGAGCCCACCATAGGAACTCCTGTTTTAAGCATAAAATAGTGGAATTTCCGTCTCAGTTGTGTCTGTGCGTTAGAATCATAAATTTTTAGGTACCACTGAAGCTTCATACAGTCTGGCAATGGGAACCAAGATTACGGCATGATGCCATGAAACCCAAGGTCTGCAGTACCTTTCTTGCTGTTAACTTGTTCAGATTTGTTGCCGGCACAAAGAGTGGTGCTCTTGTTTTTCAGTGGTTAGGTCACCTTTACTAACCACTGGCCCCAGGAAAGTCCCGGCCCACTGTATCAGCCTTGACTTTTGTAAATTGACTGTGTATCCCAGTGCTTAGCAAGTAATGACCTTTGTAAATCTATATTGCCCAGCTTTGTTTTGTTGTCCCTTGTATCAGACAGTCGCCCAGGTATGGATAAATTTGAATTCCTGGCCTGAAGGCTGGCGATTACTGATGCCAGGCATTCAGGGAATACTCATGGTAGAGGCTCTCCTCTCAAATTTGAGGTACCTGATCCCAAAACTGCGAGAATAAGTAACGCAAGCGCTCTCCCAGAGTCCCAGGAGCACAAACACCACCCCTACCGCACAGCAAGCTGCTGAAGTCGCACGGTTCACAAACATGGCACAGGTGACAGCCCAATTGTTCCCAAATTTTTCCCTTTCGGAACCCAATTAGTCTGGCGAAACCTCCTCTTCTCTGCCTGTCAAAGAATTTTTCCAGCCTCATGCTCACAATTCACCATCTGCTGTATCGTTTTGATTTGGTGCGCTTCTATGGCCTCTTTACTTTGCAAAGTGAAGTGGAACCAAAACTCTAATTCAGCAGTCTTAAAACTACCGGGTTCTTGCAAGCGCTCGGTACATGCTTTCCCACCATACGCTGGTTTGCCCTGGTAGGCGGGTTTAGGCTTAAGTCACTGTGGCTGTGTTGCAGAGGGTAAAGATTCTTGCTCTGTTGTTACCTCCTTGCCACTGTCGCCCTTCTGTGGCACCTCTGGATTGGTTTCTGCCCTGGAACGCTCTATTCTCACCCTTTGAGGTCTTCTGTGAGTCAGGAAAGGACCAATTCTTTTGGCAGGCCAGTTCGCCAAACCTTTGGGGTTGAACCTGCAAGAATTCTTTTTAACTGGTTCAAATCCATTCTGCCTTTCCGTTTTTCTTCATATAACCTGCTGGCAGGTGTGTACCAAACAAACTTCTTAACCATACTGTACCAGATTTGATCTGTAAGCTTGCTCCTTTAGCCATGTATTGCCTTCTTGCATTACTGTGCCAAATACGGCTGATCTAAATGAAGCTTCCAGTGCATCATAGCCACATTTTAGTGAACGGCTACCAAACCACTACTAATACAATTTCAACAAGAGATTCATCAGGCTTTTTAGTTAACTGATCAAGCATAAACTCTTTGGTATTGTATCATGTGAACTGACAATTTGGGGCCTAGCTGAAAGAGTGGCTGGAAGGTGTAGACTTTTTTACCCCATCTGTTCATCGACCTTGCTTCCTTTCAGAAGGAACAGGGTTTTATTAAGGTCGCTGCTACCGTTCTGGGGACCTGGGATTATAGTTTCAACGAGGCCTTGTAGAGGTGGCGATGAGTATCTGGCACCTGTAAATTCCATTCATTTGGCAGGGCTGGGGTAAAGAGTCTGAGCCGAGCAGGCATCATTGGTAAAGTATCATCCACCGCTTAGAGAGAATAACAGGAGGGATAGCTAAGGGGTCGCTGTAGGAAAAGGTCCCAAGCCCTGGAGTCTGAAAATCCCGGTTGATGCCATTGGAACTGTTCTCATTGGTACGCAAGGTTTCCCCAAAGGAGAATTCTTCTGAGGTAAAGGCTGCCGACCGCACCAGAATCTTCAAAATTGAGAAAGGAGCTCTGGTTGGTCAGTTATGTCTGATTCATCAGCAGAATCATCAGATACCATCGAAATTCTCCGACTTTCAAATGGCGTCCTTGTCTGGGAGATTGAGATCCCCCAATCACTGTACCAAAACCTTTGTTGCTGCAGCATTTGAGAACTGGCAGAGGGCCTGGAACAATAACAGGCACCGCCTGGTAGTCTTGCTGCTTTGCCCACGGGCGCCCAAATGGCCAGGCCAAGTGAGTCTGCTGGGGTATACATCCGCTGGAACGGCGTCTGATAAGTCGCGGTAAGCACCGGTAGGTGGGTAAAATTTCAGCCACCGAGGTTAGTATGGGACCCCAGTTGGTAGTGATATTTTCAGGTGTAGTTTGATCGTTTTCTCGGTTTCGTCGGTAACCGACACTCGTCAGCGGTTTCGAGCTTAACTGCTGCTCAACAAACCGCTGTGACTAATGAAATTCGGTCTTTTTTCGGCGCTTTGCAGAACGCGCTCGAACCAAGGCATAATGCACGCGAAAGTCAAAACCGTTCTAACTCTGACCGACGCTTGTCACGCTGAAAGAAGCATGACCCAACAAGCGCCATCGGTCTAATGCAGCAGGGAAGCATGGGAAATCTTGCGAGGTATTGCCTCCACAGCTAAACAATTATTAACTTTTTCCACATCGGCTGAGGCAAGGTGCAGTCCCCAACGGGCGCTTCGGCTTAGGAAGTCTTCGGCGCAGTATTCGTGAAGCAACTTCGGATCCCAATCGACCGGCACTTCATGCAACAGCTTCTGCTTCGCGCCAGCACTGAAGAATGGAAGGCCGGGCTGACGCTTATGCACCGGGTTGCCAACAGAGAATGACGCCCGGCAGCGCTACATCAATGGTCGGACCCGGACTTTGAACTGGCCGACTGAAGGGCTGCCTGACCCACAGACAACCCAGAGCAGTTAAGTTATGACTGCAGACGCATCCATGAAGGACATCAGTCTTACGGGCACAACGCAGGCAGTGCCACTTTCTAGTGCCAATTCTATAGGTGCCAACAGGAGGAGTTAAAAGAAAGCAGTAAACACTAATTTCTGCATCTGCTTAAACAGAGACTCAAAGAATTAAAACCCAGATGCTGCTTTACTTTGTAAAAAAAAAAAAAAAATTAAAACAGCTTCAATCAGCTACAAACACCACATGCTGTGCACCAGCTAAGCAATCACTTGGGTTAATCCAACTATAAAACTTCAGCTTGAAATTCCTACTTCATCATATAATGTGTGGAAAACTGTTTCATAGGGATCATAGGAGGTTTAGGCTAATGCATGGCCTTTGGGACCATTCCAAGCCTAGCCAAGAGTTTATCCCAAAAATAACCTCAGTCAGCACCTGTCACCCTGTCATGAGGCACACAGGCGGGAACTCTTGGGACAATTTGTTTCCCATCCACTCCACTGGCGGTGCACTTTGAAGAGATCAGCAAGGTGCTCTTGTATGAGGGAAGCCTATTCAGATCGGGCAGGCCCTCTGGGAGACAAACTGCCTCTCCAGCAGGTTTTGTTGATGCATATTAGATTAAGGCCTTCTGAGCAGGTAGTGCGTGAGGAGTTAGACATACAGATATGGAGCATCTCTAGTAGGGAAGGGTCCGAGATTGCCTTGTAAAACATAGATCACCCAAGCAATCTGTACGATCCGAGCAGAGTGATAGTGATTTGAACCTGTCTGCATAGAACAGGTGTTATTCTCTTTGTGAGGTATTTCAGTGGCCTTTCCAGTTGGCCAAATTAGAAGTTATGTACTCACCATAACGTCCATCTGAGTAGGTGTATTCATTTGTCTGCAACCTGTGGGTTATGGATCCGATATCGGATCCGAACCGGCATGGTTTTCCGCTAAGGATCCGAGCTCTCAGCTCCTCCCTCACCCATAATGCCCGAGTTTGCCAACAATATAAATACCCTGAAAAGGGTAACACAATATGCAGGAAACTGAAAAGGCCAGGGGATAGGAGGGATGGTTGCAGACAAAAGAATACACCTACTCAGATGGAACGTTATGGTGAGTACATAACTTCTAAATCTGAAGTAGGAGATTCATTTGTCTGCAACCTGTGGGACAGAGTCCCCAGCCCCAACCCCATCATGGAAGGATATTCCAGAGCACCGGGGGCCAAAGGATGCTCTACCCCTAGATGTAATATCCAACTTGTAGTGGGAAAAAAGGTATGAGATGAAGCCCAAGTGGCTGCTGAACAAATATCATCCAGAGGAAACCTAGCCTTAAAGGCTGGGGGTAGAAACTGACCGGGTTGAATGGGCATGTACTCCCCCGGGGCCTTCCAGAAGCTTGATAAGCCAATAAGATGCACGGGAAAACCAGCGTGATAATGAGACTTTGGAAATTGGCTTGCCCAAATTAAATTTAGCAAAGGAAATAAAAAATTGGGTTGCCTATGACCAGCTGTCCTGTTTAGATAAAATCTAAGTTGCCTGTGAACATCTAAGGAATGAAGCTTGTATTCACCTGTTTTGATATTTAGGAAAGAAAACAGGGGGGTTAATGGATTGATTAATATTTGCTTCAGAAGCTACCTTAGAAAGAAAGGACGGTTGGGCCTGGGTTCCTGGATGAAAGACCGAAAGGGGGTTGCTGATAAGGCTTGAAGTTCTGAAACCCCTTCAGGTAATGGCCTTAAAAAAAAAAAAATTTCAGATCTACCCAGAGGTTCGGGGGGCCGGTCAAGGCCTGAAGGACCAAAGAAAGTTCCCATGGAGGAACCACCTGCTTTACAGGGGCCTGAGAAGAAAAGTACCTTTAGGAAAATCTTACACAATTTGGCAGACATCAGTGGACGGGTTTACCAGTATGATAATGAGAAATTGCAAGTTGCACTTTGACCCTGGAACTGCTGGCACCATCATTAAAAAGATCCCCCAAAAGGAAGGGGAACTGTGAAGGGTTTAGACCTTGCCGCCCGCCCACATGGAGAACCGTTTCCACTTGCTGGTAAACTTTCCTGGTGGATGGTTTATGAGCCGCCACCAGGATGGCCTTAACTGGAGACGAAATACCGGGAGTCCTGATCAGGAGTGGAACTGGAGCAGCCAAGCAGTCAGGTTCAGGTTGTCCAGATTCGGGTGAAAAGGGGTGGGTGAGATCAGATCCGAATGGGATCTAGAATCCAAGGAGGATTCACTGAGTGAGACCTTAGGAAAAGGGGAAACCCGATCTGTCGAGGCCAAATGGGGCAATGAGAATCATTCTGCACCCCAACCGAGAGGCTTTCTGAAGAACTTGGAGCATCAGAGGCAAGGGGGGGTAAGCATAAAGAAGACCGGGTGGCCAAGCATGCACCAGAGCGCCCCCTTGGGGTATCTCCGGAGGAGGTATTAGAGGAAAAACTGTCCCGGTGTTTGAGGGAGAGCAAAAGATCGCAACAAGGAGTTCCCCACCGTGCAAAAAGCTTTACCCGAGCATTGAGAGACCACTGTAAGGGGTGAGAATGGGCGACTGAGTTTGTCCGGGATGTTGGACCGACCAGAATATGGGGTATGAGAAAGCGTTGGTGGAGATTGCCCATTCCCACACTCTCATGGCTTCGACAAAGAGGGTAAGACCTGGTTCCCCTTTTCTTTTTGATATACCAGACAGACATGTTGTCCGATGAATCGCAATGTTCCCAAGGGAAGAAAGGCCTGAAGTGCTAGCAACGCTAAGAGCACTGCTCTCATCTCTAGAATGTTGATATGCAGTAAGGTCTCTGAATCGCTCCACGTGCCTTGGACCATGCGGCCTGCAAATGCCCCCACCCAAGGCGGGGGGCGCCGTGGTCACCGTGGCGGGGGGGAGAAAAAAAAGGGCGGCCTGTGGGGATCTGGAGAGTGGAGCCACCACAGGAGGGACCGCTTGAAGCCTTGCTGATCGCAATGGGATGATGCATAGGAAGAGCAAGAAGACCACTGAACTAGGAGTGTCCACTGGGGGATATTGAACCTGGCGAGAGGGAAAAAGAGCTATTGCTGCCGCCATGGACCCTAGAGCCCTCAGGACCAACTCCCCGGGAAATGAGCTGGAGTGGAGAATGGCCCCCACCTGGAGCTGCAGATTCTGAATTCTGTCCGCAGTGAGGAAGGCTCTTAACCGGGTTTTAACCTGGCACCTATAAAATCTATGAACTGCGGGGGGCTAGGTTGGATTTTTCTGTATTTATTGTGATGCCCAGAGGGAGCTAGATGGAGAAAGGAGTCTCGCCCAATAATAGTAGATGCCTTGTTGGGGGGTGGAAACCAGTCGTCCAGGTAAGGGGAAAACCTGCACCCCTGAAGCCTCAGGTGGGCCGCTACCACTGCTAATACTTTGGTGAACACCCTGGGGCTTGGGGAGACCAAAGGGAAGGGAATTGGTAGTGACTGGCTCCCAGCCGAAGCGGAGAAACCTCCTGGGGCGCCTGTCCAAATATTGGGGGTCCTTGAGGTCTTTTGGGGCACATTCAGTGATTTTCTCCCAGAAGGGGAGAATAGACTGCAACGTAACCATTCGAACTTCTCCTTGGGAACTGCCAGGTTCAAGAGTGAAAGGTCTAAAATTGGTCTTAGATCCCCGCTTTTTTTGGGACTAAAAGAACCTGGAGTAGAACCCTGATCCGATCTGGTCTGGGGACGGGCTGGATGGCTTTTTCTTTAGCAGATGGCCAATTTCTAAAGCGCCTCCCACTGACCGGGTGGAACGCCGGGAGGGACTTCAATTTTTGGGATTTAAAATGGGATACGGTATCCTCTGGATATGATTTGGAGGACCCAGCGGTCTGATGTTATGGACTCCCATGCCGCTAGGTGCTCAGCCCCCCCACTGCCTCCAGAGTGGAGAGCCGGGCAACCCTTTAGGGTGCGCCGGGGCCAGAGAAGGGGTTTTCTGGACCAAGTTCCTGGGAGCCCCTCTGCCCTGGGCGGGCCTCCCTGTTTCCCCTGCCACGGAAGGACTGGTTGTCCGAGCTGGGATTGCTGCGACTTGGGAAACCCCATCTTCTTCTGGGGTTCCTAAAAAGGGCCTCCAAGAAGGGGTTCCGACGGCAGACAGCGCCCTTTCCCCCCTTTTTGCTCTGGGTTAAGGTATCATGAACAGTTTTGCCAAAGAGGGCAGAACCATCGGGGGGGAAATGACGCCTTGAAGGGCTCCGTGAAATCGAATGACGGAGCCAGGCCTGACGCCCGGTAACTAGGCCTGCCCCTGCGGGTCTAGGGACCTTCCGTAGCATGGGAAATAACCGCATAGAGGTATTAGTGACGGACCTGAGAGTGGCCATACGGGTGGAGTGCAACACTTTGTCCTCCTCCGACATGGACTCTGGGGGGGATGCAGCGTATTCTTTCGCTGCATCCTAATCACATGTAGTTCAGCCCTTACTGAGAAGGTCGCTGAACTAAACATCCGCTTCCCCCAAACGGTCCATCATCCGAGACTACTTGCCCGGGGGATGGACGGAGGGACACTCCTGAGCAAGTTCCCCCTTGGTGGGGCCAACATGGCATCTACTGGAGGCCCCTTACTCCAATGGGCACGGGCAGCCGGGGACTAAAAGTCGGGCCTCTTTGGGATTGGCTCCACGGTGTCCGGTTCCCTTTCCCCGCCCCGGTGGTAATCAGGTCCACCAGGGGAATGGGCGGAGGGGACACCCAAGAGGTAGACGGGCCCGCTTCGAATGCCTCCAAGAACACGGACTGCCCCGATGAAGACTTGGGGCAGACCCCCTTATGGGGATTTCCATGATGTCTCCAAAGGAGACATCCTTGGGGTGATCTTGGGGGGCCTTCCCTTCCTCCAAGTCCGTGTCTTCAGTGAGAGACTCGGGGAGTCTATGTGCCCCTTTTTCACGTATTTTGGGGGCATCCTCGGGGGCTGTCAGAGGACTCCCGAACTGTGACCTGTTCCAAAAGGGAAAAACGGGGGAAAGGGCGGGCTGTCCCAATGGCCGGATGGTGGAAGCCTGGCCCAGTGCAGATGGAGGGGTGAGCCCAAGTGCCGGGTCCGGAAACCCTCAACAGGGCCCTCTCCCCTACATCAAAAGCCGAGGGGAGCCGACCCACCAAAGGATCTGATAATCTCCCCTGGGATCCGAGGAGGATCGGAGCCGGCCCGCCCGGGTCCGAGGGACAGTGAGGGGCCGGAGCACTGATCCCCGGATCCGCTCGGATCCAGGCTCGGGGGTCGGATCCGGGGACTCGAGGGCAGGGTCGGATCAGGACCGAGTATTCCCCCACCCACCCCGCCCGGCTGCTCGGCCAACTCCCAAACCCCGGGAGCGGGGCGGAGGAGGAGCCATAGGGTTCAAAAAGGGGGCGAGCTCCCCAGAGGGGAGGCAAAATCCCCTCTGCATCTGGGCCTGGGGGAACCTTCTCATCAACCGGCCCAGATCAGCATCCGATAAACTATAAGTCGATCTCGGGGGCTACCAAAGGCCTTGAGTGCCTCCTGGATAGCCTCGAGGGGGATCGGGTCTCCTCCTCCTCAGGTCCCGTGAAAAGCACACCGGGGGGGGGAGGAGGGGGGAACCCAGACAAAGGCCGGGGGGAAGCCGCTTGGCGGGGGCGAAACAGAGGTCTCGGCCCCCCCTTATGGTGCTTCTCCCTCTGGTCCTTTTTCTAGCTTCCCCCTCCAAACCACTACAGGGAGGTTGAGTCCCAGGAGGAGGAGGGGAGCCCGGGGAGGGGGGAACCAGACAGGTCCCCGAAGAGTGGAAGCCGGGGAGTCCGGGGCAAAAGTCCCGCCAGGACCAGCTTAGACCTCCGCTCCTTCAATGCCCTGGGGTTGAACCCTGCACAAATGGAACATCCAGAAGTGAGGTGTTTAACTCAAGGATCGAAACCCAAATGTGGCCATCAGCGGGGGAAAACTCATGGCCACACTCGAGCATTTAAAAATAGCCCTAGGTTGTTCAGACATCCTAAGAGCCTAGCTTTTACTAAAACTAATCTAAAAAGTAAAAGTAAACTAGTCACACAACACAGGCCCAAACACACACCCTACCAGCAGGAGGGGAAAATAAATATAAAAATTAATAAAAATTTTAGCTACAAAAAAGGGGAAAACCCAAACTTTCACACAAAACTGTCAAAAAGTTAAATTTTAGCACTAGAAAAGCTGAATAGAAACACTTAGCTGTAGAGCTCAAGAAACCAATCTGGTCACCAAAACTAGATCTGAGGTCATGTAGGAGAGCAGGGCATTATGGGTGAGGGGGGGAGCTGAGAGCTGGATCCGTGGCCATCCGGTTCGGATCCATAACCCACAGGTTGCAGACAAATGAATCTCCTACTTCAGATCAGGGCATTATACTCAATTATTGGTCTAATGAGGGGGGGTATAGAGAGGTAATAACCTTTTTTCTGGATGCATTCCCCTTTACTTACGAATTGAACCAAGTAAAAGGCTTTTCTGACTACTGCCGCTACATGATAGTCGAATGTGAGGTTATCAACCTGACTGCCCAGGTCTCTCACCACAGGTTTGTTGCTTATGGGGTTTGCTGTTAACATGGGAATCAACAGGGGGGTTTTTGGCATGATGATAATTTTTTGCAAAGGGGTATGTTTGGGAAAATTTTTGGAACCCCTTTTTAGTTGAACATTTTGTGGATCGATGGAGCAAACTTCAGGCCCATCCCTGGACCTCAAAAAAAAATAAAAAAGGGGGCCCAGGAAAATTTGGGGCCTATTGAAGGTCTTTCAGGGGGAGGTGATTTTTAGGGGGGTAAAGGGAATTTAGGGTTTTGTTTTGGCATGATGCCTGAGTGGGGGGCGGCCCCATCTTTAAGGCTGCAGTATAAGGTTTTTCCCCTTTTAAAATAAGATCTATACTGGTCTGGTTTTAAAAAATTAAAAAAAGGGGATATTTTTCATAAACATTGGAACCTTCTTATGATCGATGAGAACATTAGATCTCTAGTAGACAACAAACCTAGAGTAGCTTATAAGAACATGATGTCATTGAATAGGCTACTTTGTTATGATAGAGTCCATACTAATGACAGCACATGTTCAAGACTTGGCACTTTTGCTTGTTCATCTTGCAATCAGTGCAGATACATAGCCAACACTCATGCGTTCACACATCCTGTCACACAAAGAAGCTATGATTTCAAACATTGTGCAACTTGTAAGTCAAGGAATCTGGTTTATTTGGCTGAATGCCAGTCCTGCAGGATGTTCTATGTGGGCATGACCACCAGATCCCTGAGAGAACGGATCAGAGAACACATTTACGCAATATCCAGGAGTAATGCATTGAATGCATTAGCTAAGCATGTTGTTGAGGTTGGTGACAATCACACCTTCAAGTTTCATGTTCTTGAATTGGTAAAGACAGGCAATAGGTTAGGCAATGTCAAAAATAGGGTAGAAGAGCAAGAGGGCAAGTGGATTGTGAAATTACAGGCAAACAAGTTTGGACTCAATGAAAGGCTTTCCATCAAGCCTTTCTTAGCTTCCAGACCCTTAAATCATTAGAGTTATTCATTTATCTTACTATTTTTATTATCATTCATTATCATTATTATCTCCTTATGTTTTTATTAAAATGCATTCTAATCTATTCATGTTTTTAATATAGGATGTCAATAACACATGATTTTAAATAGTACTTTTTTCTATGAATGTTTGTTTCTTTAAGTTAATTATGATATCATGTGAACATGTGTTTAAAAGGAGCTAGATTCACTTGGTCTTTATGTCTGAAGAAGCGTTGGGTGTCAACGCGAAAGCGCTAACTTTTATGACTTGCTGCAGCTCCTGTTTGTTTGGAATAAATGAAGCTTTCTTTCAATAGACCATTATTTGGAGTTATTTGCTGACAAGTTCGTATTTCAGCTTATGGTGCACTCTTTATTTTCTTTTTGTACATATCCAGGAAAGTGTTTAGAATAGATAGGTCCAGTATTGGTCTCCATGCTTTGTCCTTTCTGGGTACCAAGAACAGTCTTGAGTAAAATCCTTGTCTCTGCTCTTGCTGTGGCACTTGTTGAATAGCCCTCATGTCCATGAAAGCTACAACTTGTTTTTGAGCCTCTGCCCATTGATTTTTTGGCAGGTCTGGCCAACCGTTTGCCCTTGGTAGGGTATGGAAATGAAACTTGTAGCCTTGTGACACCATGCCTAGAACCCATTTATCCTGGGTTATGTGCCAATTTTGAGAGAAAAGTGCTAGTTTTCCCCCTAAGGGTGCTGCCAGAAGATAAGTGCTTGGTGCAGGCAAGGGGAAGTCATTGGGACTGTTTCCTGTATGATTGTGAATTGTCCTCTCCACGTCTGGAGGTAGAAGCACTCCACTGCTTAGACCTGTAGGATCCTTGCGGCTGTGATCTGCCTCTGGGGCGTCTGGATCTGCCCCTTTGAGGTCTGTCTGACACTGGAAAGGACCAATTCTTTGTAGGCCAGTGTCTGCTAAATCTAGGTGGCTGTACCTGTAAGACATCCTTGACCGTTTGCATAGATTTAGCTTTGTCCTCCATTTTCTTTAACACCTCTTCTGCCTTAACACCAAACAAGGTATCATGTTGTAAAGGAGCATCTAATAATTTTGCTTTAACATGGTCAGGCAGATTTTGTTCCTTTAAAAAAGCATGCCTCCTAATGACAGAACCTGTAACAGCGGCCCTGCAGGAGGCCTCCAGAGAATCAAACCCACATTGCAAAGTATGCTTTCCAACTTCTTCAGCTGCATGCAATAAATCCTGCATTTCTTTGTTTTCTGCACATTCAGAATTTGCCATCATTTTCTGTTTAAGCAGTGTCATGATATATTGTTGATATTTGAGCATATGAAACTGGCAATTTAAGGCCCTTATAGCCAAAGTAGCAGATGTGTAAATCTTTTTTCCCCATCTATCCAGAGCCCTAGAATCCCTGTCAGAGGGGGTAGGGTTTTTTGCAGTAGAAGCCTTGACCCCTTTTGGACCCTGAGAAATAGTTTCTGGGTCTGCAGTAGGATTTCTGAAAAGGAATTTATGAGAGTCAGGGACCCTGTAGTATCTGTCAGGCTTAACAGGAGCTGGAGGTAAAGAGTCAGGGATCAGACTAGACTCCAAGAAGACATCATCTGCAATGTCCAACACAGGTGGAATAGCTAGAGGCCTGTGTTGAGGTAGTAAAAGGAGTTTCTGAGCCTTTTCTTAGATTCTGAAAAATCTTGGTTCTCCCAGTGGAAGTGCTCCCTCATGGTATGCAAGGTTTCCCCAAAAGATTAGTCCTCAGGAGGAGAAGATGAAGGAATTGATTCTTCAGCATCAGAATCCTCATGGGGGGAAGAGAATATTCCTGATCAGAAGAAATGGAAACTTGATCTGAAGATTCATAGTCTGTCTCTTGCCTAGGCCTCTTATCAGGAGGGGGGGTGGGAACCCCTGATCAAGGTAATTAAGTCTTCGGCCATTTTGAGCATCTGTTTTTTGGGCATGGAGGCCTGTCCTTGTGGCTGGTGAACTTGTTTCTTTGCCTTTAAAGGTGTTTTAGTCTTTGAAGTTGGTTTAATATATAATTGTTTAGGTTTGAATACACCCTCAGAAACCAATGCCTGCTCAGCGGCTCTGGACCCATCTGAGGGAATAATCTCCGAGGCTCCAATACTTTGAGTTTCCAGCGGCCTGGCCAACTCCACGTGGGAGTTGGTAGTGGCCTGCGACTATAAAGTAGCAGGCGTCAGGGGCTGCAAAAGCGCCTCACTGAGAACTGGTGACTTGCTTAGGAGAAGCTTCGTAGTCGGTTTTGGACCTCGGTTGCCTTTCTTTTTCTTTGCGTTTTTTGTGAACTCCGGTAGCCAGACGGCTATCCAACGACATTGTATAATTAAATCTTCGCCCAAAATAGCTTAATGCAAAATTGTACCGACGCTTAATAGTGCGTTGGTTAAATCTAGCACAAAACCGACAACTAGCAACATCGTGGTCAGGTCCTAGGCAAGGAATACAGTAAGAATGAACGTCCTTATGAGGGTATTTACTTCCCACAAGAAATACAATTATTAACTTTTTCTGACATCGGTCTGGAGCAAGAAAAAAGTTTCCCCAACGGGGAAATGAAGACTTCGGATCTGAAATTCGAATCTCAGGAGTCTGCCGACTGGCACTTGCAAACTGCTTCTGCTTTGGGCACCACATGGCAAGAAAGACTGAATAAAACGGCGTCGGCTGCATCTTTTATACCCCCGATGACCCAATGTCAGGGAAGAGGAGACAGCAACCAATGCAGGAACCAAGATTTTGGAATTCAGGCCGACTGAGGGCAACCTGCCAGCAGGATAACCCAAATGTAATGACTGCAACAGTGAAACACAAAGAACATCCTTAAGTATGTAAGTAAAGGAAAAAAAAGAAGAGCTACAATAGGGCAGTTATCTGTAAACATCTCCGTAAAAACAAGCTCACTGACAGTGAAGGGCATTCAGCCCAACATTTAACTGTGGAGTTCTAACTAGCAGAAAAGACGTTTTGAATACAGAGATTATGCACGTCAACGTTATGCACTGCACCTACATGGGGAGTGTATAGTTGACATACAAAACTAGGAGGATGTAAAAGCTCTGGTATACTGGCCAGATGTTGGGCTATCCTTGGATTATATCATTATGAATACTACAACTGTGATATGGAAGGCCTTCAAGCCAGGCCCCTTCTTCCCAATGGGCACTTGTCAACTTTAGATTGAAAAAACAATGCTCCACTACTTCAAGACTAGGGGGGGATAAAATCTTCTTTTACATATCAAGTGGCTTCCTACAACTTGTACTACCCATGAAGTGATTTAGTTGTGTGTGCAAATGCAGAAACAAAATTCATGCAGTTACTGCACTACCAATCAATCGGCATCTGCAAATCGTGTCTCCTAACATGCAACTTCACCCCACCATAGCTATGCTTCTGAAAACATGAATCTGAAAAGCTAAACTTTTTCCACTGTTCAAGCACTCACTATAAAATGCAACTCATACTACACAAAAGATACAGCATATAAACTCTATATAGCCTAGTAGCTACTACTACTAAGGGGCAGTAACACTGTACAGTCTTGCTGCATCATACCTTTTACAACTATGAAATTAAATAAAGCATTAACATACCTTGAATATAAAATACAGACAACAAATATGGCAAGTCCAATGATGCTCTGGGCATCCCACCACTGTGGACTAGTTGTTGCTGGTGCATCACTAGTTTTCAGAATGAATGTCTTGTTCACTGGTGTTATAGTTGGAGAAGATATCTGTGTAATAATACTTAACAGGCTAGGGTTGCAGGTTCGTTCTACAGAAAAATTAAAAGCAACAGCATTTATTGCATTAAAAACATATTGCTATTGCTCCTGTACATGTTAAGGTAATTTACAGTCAAATCAAAGCAGTACTGTGCAGGTCTGAATTACGAAGCCATAAACATTCCCAAGTCTCTCACACATACCATCACTAGCTGATCAATGCTTTTAGCTAATTACAAACACGGTGTAAATATTGTAGAACATAAAAAGTACAGTTTTGTACCTACCATAAATGTAGATGTCCGAATTGGATAGCATCTGCAGTCATAACAACTGGGTTGTCCTGTCGTCAGGCAGCCCTTCAGTCGGCCGGATTCCAAAGTCCGGGTCCGGCTTCGGCTGATGTCGCACTTCACCCGACGTCATCTCTGTTGGCCTTCGGGTATATAAGCATCAGCCGACGCCATTTTCTTCAGTGTTTCTTGCCCCAGATGCCAGAAGCCCTCTAGAAGGCTAAAAATTTTGGATAGATGCCAATGTTTCCAAAAGATAGAGGTAAACACAAAAATAAGCATGTATGTACATAAATACAAACAAATACACCATGAAAGAAGTCCCCCCACTAGCTAGCTATTAGAAGGGTAAACACCCTAGGAGTACCACAGAGGGAAGGAGGGAGGGTAATCCTGACTGCAGATGCTATCCAATTCGGACATCTACATTTATGGTAGGTACAAAACTGTACTATGTCCTTCATGGATGCATCTGCAGTCATAACAACTGGGTAGAATACCATAGCCAACTAGGGGAGGAGGATAAAGGTAGATTATGGTGTGTTTAGGATCCCTTGCAGAACAGCAGTGGCAAACCCTGCTCGGGATCTGGAATATAGAGGTAAATTATAATGCTTGGCAAATGTATGCACGGAGGTCCAAGTAGCCGCCTCAATAATGTCTTTGGTAGCCACTCCTCGTAAAAAGGCTGTGGTAGTGGCTGTTGCCCTTGTAGAATGAGGTCTTATGTTGTGGAATTTGCTTTCCATGGAAGGAGTAACAGAATCGTATGCAATTTCCTATCCATTTGGAGATTGTCTGTTTGGAAATAGCTTTTCCTTCCCTTCCTGTTGCATAGGCTACGAAAAGTTGGTCAGTCTTTCTGCTATTTTTTGTTCTGTCCAAGTAGTAGCGTAGCTGTCTATGTACATCCAAGGTATGCAGTATTCTTTCCCCTCTGTTTTGTGGGTTGGGAAAGAAGGTAGGTGGATTGCCTGGTTTAAGGACACTCTGGATACCACCTTAGGCATAAATGTAGGATTAGTCCTCATGGACACTCTATCTTGGTGGAAGATTAGAAAGGGTTGCACTGCCATTAAGGCCTGTAGTTCTGAAACCCTCCTTGCTGAAGTAATTGCCAGTAGGAAAGCAGTTTTCCATGACAGGTGTTGCAGGTCTGCTGTTGCTGCTGGTTCAAAAGGTGATAGAGTCAATTTTTCTAGCACAAAGTTCAAGTCCCAGGCTGGTAATGGTGGTTTCCTTGGAGGTTTTACATTCTTGATTCCTCTGAGGAACTGCCTGAGCAAAGGGTGTGAAAAACAGGTGGATCAAAGCTGTATTCTGCTGAAATAGCTGATGCATGAATCTTGATGGAGGAATAGGACAGGCCTGAATGAAGTAGTTCGCCAGATACTCCAGAATGTTGGGCATATCTATGTTTGATACATCTTTACCTCTTTCTGAGCTCCAAATGACAAACCTTTTCCATTTCCCAGCATAGTTTCTTCTTGTTGAAGGTCTGCGTGCTTCAAGAATAATGTCTTTAACTCTTTGTGAAAGCTGTGGATTAGCAGCTGCTATGTGATGTTCCATGCAGTCAGTTGCAACGTTTTTAGGTTTGGATGCATGGTGCTGTAGTTGTTCTGAGTTAGCATCAAGGGCATCAGGGTATTGGCCACATATTGTTCCGAGACATGCTCCTCAGCAGTGGGTACCAATGTTGTCTTGGCCAGTTTGGAGCTATCAGGATTATCCTTGGACGTTCCTCCTTGATTTTTAGTAATACTTTGTGTATCAAGGGAAGAGGTGGGAATGCATATGCTGTTAGTCCTTTCCAGCTGAAGGAGAGCGAGTCCACTTTCCATGCTAGTGGGTGGAATGTCCTTGTGCAGAATTTTTGAGCTGGTGATTGAGAGGTGATGCGAATAGATCTATCTGAGGCATTCCCCATTTCTTGAGATGGTCTTGAAGATGTCCGGTGCAGCTGCCATTCGTGGACATCCGATGTAGTCCTGCTTAACATATCTGCTAGAGTTTTCTTTCCTGGTACAAATATTGCCTGTAACTGGATGTTGTAGCTGAGTGCCAGGGTCCACAGCTCCAAAGTCATTCTGCATAGGGGTAGGAATGAGTGCCTCCCTGTTTGTTGATGTACCACATGACTGTGGTGTTGTCTGTCCTTATCATCAACTGGCCTTCCTTGAGAAATGGTCTGAACTTTTGGATTGCCAGTTTTACTGCCAGCATTTCTTTTAGGTTGATGTGCAGGTGAAGTTGGTCCTGTGTCCACAATCCTTGCACGCATTTGTCCAGCATATGTGCCCCCATCCCAGGTCTGAAGCATCTGTTGTGATGGTCTGGCTTGCTTGACCTTTGAAAGGGCAGGCCTGGGTTTGACTGGCATGTGAGCCCACCATAGGAACTCCTGTTTTAAGCATGGTATTAGTGGAATTTCCGTTCTAGGCTGTGTCTGTGTTGGGACCATAAATTCTTTAGGTACCACTGAAGCTTTCTCATATGTAGTCTGGCAAATGGAACCAAGATTATGCATGATGCCATGAAACCCAAGGCCTGCAGTACCTTTCTTGCTGTTAACTTGTTCAGATTTGTTAGTGCCAAGAAGTAAAGAGGGAGTTCTTTTGTTTTTCTGTAGTTAGGAATGCCATTTGCCTTACTGTGTCCAATTCCGCTCCCAGGAAAGTCCTTGTCTGGGATGGTATCAGCCTTGACTTTTGTAAATTGACTGTGTATCCCAGTGCTTGAAGCAAGTAAATGACCCTTTGTAAATCTGTTGTCAGCTTGCTTTTGTTGTCCCTTGTATCAGACAGTCGTCCAGGTATGGATAAATTTGAATTCCTGTAGTCTGCAATGGGCGATTACTGATGCCAGGCATTTTGTGAATACTCTGGGCAGTAGATAAGCCAAAGGGCAATGCTGAGAATTGATAGTGCTCTGATCCTGCAAGAAATCTGAGGTATCTTCTGCAGATAGGTCGAATGGGGACGTGCAGGTATGCCTCCTTGAGATCTAGAGTTACCAGCCAACACTCCTTGCCCAGCATGGGAAGAAGTTGCTGTAGGGTCAGCATTTTGAATTTTGGGACAATGATGTAAGTATTTAGGGTAGACAGGTCTAGAATTGGTCTCCAACTTTTTTCCTTTCTTGGAACTAGGAATAGTCTGGAGTAGAACCCCTTTCCTTGCTCTGCTGTTGGCACTTTTTCCACAGCTCTCATGTTTGCTAATTCCATTATCTGTTGTAGAGCCTCTGTTTTTTGATTTGGAGGTAAGTTTGGCATTCCTCTTTTGACTGGTAAAGTGTGGAAGTGGAACCGGTAACCTTGATCTATGGTTCGTAAAATCCACTTGTCCTTTGTTATGTGGTGCCAGTTTTTTGAAAATAAGGTTAGCTTTCCGCCTAGAGGAGCTGCTATTTGTTCCCTGGTAGGCGGGTTTAGGTTTAAGTCACTGTGGCTGTGTTGATGTAGAGGCAGGTGTTGATTCTGTGCCTCTGTTGTTACCTTGCCACTGTCGTCCTCTGTAGGCACCTCCTCTGGATTGGTTTCTGCCTCTGGAACGTCTATTCCTGCCCCTTTGAGGTCTTGTGGAGTCAGGAAAGGACCAATTTTTGGCAGGCCAGTTCCTGCTAAACCTTGGGGTTGAACCTGCAAGAATTCTTTAACTGTCTGGACTGATTTTGCCTTTTCTTCCATTTTCTTCATAACCTGCTGGGCAGGTGTACCAAACAAACTTGATTTATCCATAGGAGCATCAAGCAATTTAGATTTAACATGATCCGGTAAAGCTTGCTCCTTTAGCCATGCATGCCTTCTAATTACTGTGCCAGTCATGGCTGATCTAAATGAAGCCTCCAGTGCATCATAGCCACATTTTAAAGAATGGTTACTAACCTGCTGTATGTTATTTACCATTTCTAATACATAATTCTTATCAAGAGATTCATCAGTGGTTAGCTTTTTAGTTAACTGATCAAGCATAAACTCTTGGTATTGTATCATGTGAAACTGACAATTTAAAGCTCTAGCTGAAAGAGTGGCTGAAGTGTAGACTTTTTTACCCCATCTGTCTAATGACCTTGCTTCCCTTTCAGAAGGAACAGGGTTTTTAGCTATAGTCGCGGCTACTGCCTTGGGACCCTGGGATATAGTTTCGGGGTCTGCAAGAGGGGCCTTGTAGAGGTGGTGATGAGTATCTGGCACCCTGTAAAATCTGTCTGGTTTGGCAGGGGCTGGGGGTAAAGAGTCTGGAGCTGAGCAGGCATCATTGAAAGCATCATCCACCACAGAGAGAACAGGAGGGATAGCTAAGGGCCTGTGCTGTGGTAGGTGCAAAAAGGTCCTAAGTCTTTTCCTGGAGTCTGAAAAATCCTGTTGATGCCATTGGAACTGTTCTCGCATGGCATGCAAGGTTTCCCCAAAGGAGAATTCTTCTGGAGGGGAAGCAGCTGGAATGGATTCTTCAGCATCAGAATCTTCAAAATTGGAGAAAGGAGCCTCTGGCTGGTCAGTTATGTCTGATTCATCAGCAGAATCATCAGAGGACACTGGCTCAGGGGGTTCTGCCCTAGGTCTCTTTTCTGGGGGCTGAGAGGCCCTGTCTGGGTGAGATTGAGATCCTCTAATTAATGAAATTAAATCTTGTGCCAAGGTAAGCATTTGAGAACTGGCAGAGGGCCTGGAAGGGGGTTTAACAGGCACTGTTTTAGTAGTCTTGGCTGCTTTAGCCCTGGCGAAGGCCTTAATGGACATGGCTGCTGGAGGCCTAGCAGCACCACGTGCTGGGGTAGAGACATCCAAGGGAATGGTGTCTGATAAGTCAGTGGTAAGCACCGTAGTGGGTAAAATTTCTGAGGCCGATTCAAGAGTGTTAGCAGGGACCTCAGTTGTAGTGATAGTTTCAGGTGTAGTTTGATCAGTTTTCTCGGTTTCGGCCGAAACCGAGACACTCGCGTTTGCTTAACCATGGTTTCGGCCGAAACCGGACCCGAGTGTCGGTCTTTTCTTTGCGTTTTTTGGCAGAATGCGAAGTCAGAGGGTCCGACGGCATAATGTACGCAAAGTCAGAACCGAAAAACTGTTCTGCAAACTCTGACCGACGTCTAAGCGTTCGTCGGTTGAAAGAAGCACAGGACGAACAAGCTGCTACGTCGTGGTCTGGGCCTAAACAGGGCAGGCAGTAAGAGTGGAAATCTTTATGAGGTATTTGTTTCCCACAGGTTAAACAATTATTAACTTTTTCTGACATCGGCTGAGGCAAGAAAGAGTCCCCAACGGGGTACTTAGCTTTAGAAGTCTTCGAAGTAGTATTCGGTAGAAGTAATCTCTGGATCCGACCGACCGGCACTTGCGAACAGCTTCTGCTTCGGCCACGGCAAGAAAGACTGAAGAAAATGGCGTCGGCTGATGCTTATATACCCGAAGGCCAACAGAGATGACGTCGGGTGAAGTGCGACATCAGCCGAAGCCGGACCCGGACTTTGGAATCCGGCCGACTGAAGGGCTGCCTGACGACAGGACAACCCAGTTGTTATGACTGCAGATGCATCCATGAAGGACATCAGTCTTACGTTGTTTAACGCAGCAGGTGCCATACACTCTCTTCTAGTGCTTACCCTATAGGCATAAACAGGGAGGAGTTAAAAAGCAGCAGTAAACACTAATTCTGCATCTGCTTAAACAGAGAATTATAAAGAATTAAAAACCTGATGTTTACTTTTGTAAAAAAAAAAAAAAAAAAAAAAAAAAAAAAATTAAAACAGCTTCAATCAGCTACAAAACACCACATGCTGTGTAAATCAGCTACAATCACTTAAGTTAACTAACGCAGTAAAAACTTCAGCTTGTACCTTACTATCATATATAATGTGTGGGTGCAAACTGCTCTCATAGGATCATAGGAGGTTACTAGGCTAATGGCCTTGGGACCATTCCAAGCCTAGCCAAGAGTTTATCCCCAAAAATAAACCTCAGTCAGCACC
This sequence comes from Protopterus annectens, assembly GCF_019279795.1. Taxonomy (NCBI): domain Eukaryota; kingdom Metazoa; phylum Chordata; order Ceratodontiformes; family Protopteridae; genus Protopterus; species Protopterus annectens. Next base: position 993,974,067 of record NC_056746.1, on the reverse strand, counting down.
TGTCACCCCTGTCAAGGAGGGCCACAGGTGGAACCCCTGGGACAAATTTGTTGTTTCCCATCCACTCATCAAGGGTGCACTTGAAGAGGATCAGCAAGGTGCTCTGTATGAGGGAAGTCTATTCCAGAGACGGGGCAGCCTCTGGGAGACAAATCCGTCTCTCCAGCAGGTTTTGTTGATGTCGCATATTAGATTAAGGCCTTCTGAGCAGGTAGTGCGTGAGGAGTTAGACATACAGATATGGAGCATCTCTAGTAGGGAAGGGTCCGAGATTGCCTTGTAGGCACGACATAGATCACCCAAGCAATCTGTACGATACCGAGCAGAGTGATAGTGATTTGAACCTGTCTGCATAGAACAGGTGTTCGAGGCCATGGATTCTCTTTGTGAGGTATTTCAGTGGCCTTTCCAGTTGGCGCAAATTAGAAGTTATGTACTCACCATAACGTTCCATCTGAGTAGGTGTATTCATTTGTCTGCAACCTGTGGGTTATGGATCCGATATCGGATCCGAACCGGCATGGTTTTCCGGCTAAGGATCCGAGCTCTCAGCTCCTCCCCTCACCCATAATGCCCGAGTTTGCCAACAATATAAATACCCTGAAAAGGGTAACACACAATATGCAGGAAACTGAAAAAGGCCAGGGGGATAGGAAGGCGGGATGGTTGCAGACAAATGAATACACCTACTCAGATGGAACGTTATGGTGAGTACATAACTTCTAAATCTGAAGTAGGAGATTCATTTGTCTGCAACCTGTGGGACAGAGTCCCCAGCTACCTGAATCTTGGGCGGCCATCATGGAAGGATACTCCAGAGCACCGCGGAGCCAAAGGATGCTCTACCCCTAGATGTAATATCCAACTTGTAGTGGGAAATAAAGGTATGAGATGAAGCCCAAGTGGCTGCTGAACAAATATCATCCAGAGGAATCCTAGCCTTAAAGGCTGCCGAGGTAGAAACTGACCGGGTTGAATGGGCATGTACTCCCTCCGGTGCGGGCCTTCCAGAAGCTTGATAAGCCAATAAGATGCACTGCGAAATCCAGCGTGATAATGAGACTTTGGAAATGGGCTTGCCCAAATTAAATTTAGCAAAGGAAATAAACAACTGGTCGGATTGCCTATGACCAGCTGTCCTGTTTAGATAAAATCTAAGTTGCCTGTGAACATCTAAGGAATGAAGCTTGTATTCACCCCTGTTTTGATATTTAGGAAAGAAAACAGGGAGGTTAATGGATTGATTAATATTTGCTTCAGAAGCTACCTTAGAAAGAAAGGACGGGTTTGTCCTGAGGTATACACGGTCCGGATGAAAGACCAAGTAAGGAGGCTTGGCTGATAAGGCTTGAAGTTCTGAAACTCTCTTGGCCGAGGTAATGGCTACTAAAAAGGCAGTCTTGAAAGATAAAAATTTCAGATCTACCGTCGCCGCAGGTTCGAAGGGGGGAGCGGTCAAGGCCTGAAGGACCAAAGAAAGGTCCCAAGGAGGAACCACCTGCTTTACAGGGGGCCTGAGAAGAAAAGTACCTTTTAGGAAAATCTTACACAATTTGGCAGACATCAGTGGACTGGAGTCGTGACCAGTATGATAATGAGAAATTGCCGCAAGTTGCACTTTGACCGTGGAACTGCTGGCACCATCATTAAAAAGATCAAGCACCAGAGGAAGGGGAACTGTGAAGGGGTTTAGACCTTGCCGCTCCGCCCACATGGAGAACCGTTTCCACTTGCTGCGGTAAACTTTCCTGGTGGATGGTTTATGAGCCGCCACCAGGATGGCCTTAACAGGAGACGAAATACCGGGAGTCCTGATCAGGAGTGGAACTGGAGCAGCCAAGCAGTCAGCTTCAGGTTGTCCAGATTCGGGGCTGATAAGCGGGATGGGTGAGATCAGATCCGGAATGGGATCTAGAATCCAAGGAGGATTCACTGAGTGAGACCTTAGGAAAGGGAACCAGATCTGTCGAGGCCAAAATGGGGCAATGAGAATCATTCTGCACCCCAACCGAGAGGCTTTCTGAAGAACTTGGAGCATCAGAGGCAAGGGGGGGTAAGCATAAAGAAGACCGGGTGGCCAAGCATGCACCAGAGCGTCTCTTGGGGTATCTCCGGGAGGAGGTATTAGAGCGAAAAAACTGTCGCACTTGGTGTTTGAGGGAGACGCAAAAAGATCGCAACAAGGAGTTCCCCACCGTGCAAAGATGCGTTTCGCTACCTGAGCATTGAGAGACCACTCGTAAGGGGTGAGAATGGTGCGACTGAGTTTGTCTGCAAGGATGTTGGACCGACCCAGAATATGCGTTGCTATGAGAAAGCGGTTGGTGGAGATTGCCCATGCCCACACTCTCATGGCTTCTCGACAAAGAGGGTAAGACCTGGTTCCTCTTTGCTTGTTGATATACCAGACGACAGACATGTTGTCCGACTGAATCGCAATAGTTCCCAAGGGAAGAAAGGCCTGAAGTGCTAGCAACGCTAAGAGCACTGCTCTCATCTCTAGAATGTTGATATGCAGTAAGGTCTCTGAATCGTTCCACGTGCCTTGGACCATGCGGCCTGCAAAATGCCCCCCCCACCCAAGGCGGGAGGCGTCCGTGGTCACCGTGGCGAGAGGGGGAGAAGCACAAAAGGGGCGGCCTCCGTGGAGATCTGGAGAGTGGAGCCACCACAGGAGGGACCGCTTGTAAGCCTTGCTGATCGCAATGGGATGATGCATAGGAAGAGCAAGACACGACCACTGAACTAGGAGTGTCCACTGAAGGATGCGCATATTGAACCTGGCGAGAGGAAGAAGAGCTATTGCTGCCGCCATGGACCCTAGAGCCCTCAGGACCAACTCCGCCGGAACTGAGCTGGAGTGGAGAATGGCCCGCACCTGGAGCTGCAGATTCTGAATTCTGTCCGCAGTGAGGAAGGCTCTTAACCGTCTCGTGTCTAACCTGGCACCTATAAAATCTATGAACTGCGTGGGTGCTAGGTTGGATTTTTCTGTATTTATTGTGATGCCCAGACGGGGAGCTAGATGGAGAAAGGAGTCTCGCTCCAATAATAGTAGATGCCTTGTTGGAGCGGTGAGAAGCCAGTCGTCCAGGTAAGGGAAGACCTGCACCCCCTGAAGCCTCAGGTGGGCCGCTACCACTGCTAATACTTTGGTGAACACCCTGGGGGCTGTGATGAGACCAAAGGGAAGGACCCGGAATTGGTAGTGACTGGCTCCCAGCCGGAAGCGGAGAAACCTCCTGGAGCGCCTGTCCATTAGTATGTGGTAGTACGCATCCTTGAGGTCTTTGGAGCACATTCAGTGATTTTCTCCCAGAAGGGGGAGAATAGACTGCAACGTAACCATTCGGAACTTCTCCTTGGGAACTGCCAGGTTCAAGAGTGAAACGTCTAAAATTGGTCTTAGATCCCCCGTCTTTTTTGGCACTAAAAAGAACCTGGAGTAGAACCCTGATCCGATCTGGTCTGGGGGGACGGGCTGGATGGCTCTTCTTTAGCAGATGGCCAATTTCTGCCAAAGCGGCCTCCCACTGACCGGGTGGAACGTCGGGGAGGGACTTCAATTTTGGCATGTGACGAAATGGGATACGGTATCCTCTGGATATGATTTGGAGGACCCAGCGGTCTGATGTTATGGACTCCCATGCCGCTAGGTGCTCCGAAAAACGTCCCCCGACTGCCTCCAGAGTGGAGAAGCCGGGCAACCCTTCAGGGCTGCTGCGCGGGCCGTTCAGAGAAGGGTTCTCTGGACCCGAAGTTCCTGGGAGCCCCTCTGCCCCTGGGGCGGCGTCCTCCCTGTCCTCCTCTGCCACGGAAGGACTGGTTGTCCGGAGCGGGTTGGGATTGCTGCGACTTCCGGAACCACATCTTCTTCTGGCCCTTTTGGTTCCTAGAAGAGGGCCTCTGGGGCACAGAAAAGCGGATTCCGACGGCAGACAGCGTCTTCCCGTCCTTTTCGCTCTGGGTTAAGGTATCATGAACAGTTTTGCCAAAGAGGGCAGAACCATCGAAGGGGGCGTTTGCAAATGACGCCTTGAAGGGCTCCGTGAAATCGCAATGACGGAGCCAGGCCTGACGTCTGGTAACTAGGCCTGCCCCTGCGGCTCTAGCGGCACCTTCCGTAGCATGGGACAGTAACCGCATAGAGGTATTAGTGACGGACCTGAGAGTGGCCATACGGGTGGAGTGCAACACTTTGTCCTCCTCCGACATGGACTCTGGGGGGGATGCAGCGTATTCCTTGCGCTGCATCCTAATCACATGTGCCAGGTAGTTCAGCGCCCTTACTGAGAAGGTCGCTGAACTAAACATCCGCTTCCCCAAGCGGTCCATCATCCGAGACTCCTTGCTCGGGGGATGGACTGAGGGACTCTCCTGAGCAAGTTCCCTCTTGGTGGCTGCCGCCGTCAACATGGCATCTACTGGAGGCCCCTTACTCCAATGGGCACGGTCAGCCGGGGGACTAAGTATACGGTCGGGCCTCTTTGGGATTGGCTCCACGGTGTCCGGTTCCTTCCACGCCCTGGTGGTAATCAGGTCCACCAGAGGGTCGGCAGGAGGGGACACCCAAGAGGTAGACGGGCCCGCTTCAAATGCCTCCAAGAACACGGACTCGTCTGAGGAAGACTTGGGGGCAGACCCCCCCCCCTTATGCGGAGCATTTCCATGATGTCTCCAAAGGAGACATCCTTAGGGGGTGATCTTGGGGAGCCTTCCCCTTCCTCCAAGTCCGTGTCTTCAGTGAGAGACTCGGGGGAGTCTATGTGCCTCCTTTTGCACGTATGTTTGCGGGGGGCATCCTCCGGGGGGCTGTCAGAGGACTCCTCGCAAACTGTGACCTGTTCCAAAGGAACAACTTGGGGCAAAGGAGCGGGCTGTCCCAATGGCCGGATGGTGGAAGCCTGGCCCAGTGCAGATGGAGCGCGGGACTGAGCCGAAGCAAGTGCCGGGGTTCCGGAAACCCTCAACAGGGCCCTCTCCACTACATCAAAAGCCGAGGGGGAGCCGACCTCGACCAAAGGATCTGATAATCTGCTCCCCCTGGGATCCGAGGAGTGGATCGGAGCCGGCACCGAAGCGCTCAGATCCGAGGGGACAGTGAGCTCCGACACAGACGGCGCCGAAGGAGCACTGATCCCCCCGGATCCGAAGCTCGGATCCAGGCTTCGAGAGGTCGGATCCGAAGCACTCGAGGGCAGGGTCGGATCAGAAGTACCGAGTACTATCGGCGCCGACCCACCCCCGGCTCCGAAGCTGCTCGGCTCCAACTGCTCCGACCCCGGGTAGCGGGTCGGAGAAGGAGCTATAGGTTTAAAGAAAGGGGTCGAGCTCCCCCCCAGAGGGGGGGGGGGAGGCAAGAGCACTCCCATCTGCATCTGGGCCTGGATGAACCTTCTCATCATCCGGTCCAGATCAGCATCCGATAAACTATAAGTCGATCTCGATGAGGCTACCAAGGTAGGCCTTGAGTGCCTCCTGGATAGCCTCGAGGGAGATCGGGTCTCCTCCTCCTCAGGTCCCGGTGAAAAGCACACGGGCGACCGGAGCCAAGGAGGGGGAGAACCAGCAGACAAGGAGGCCGGAGGAGAAGCCCGCTTGGCAGGCGGGGCCGAAACAGAGGTCTCGGCCCGCCGCTTATGGTGCTTCTCCCTCTGGTCCTTCTTTCTAGCTTCCCTCTCCTCCAAACCACTACAGGGAGGTTGAGTCCCAGGAGGAGGAGGGGGAGCCGGAGAGGAGGGAACCGTAGACACGGTACCCCCCGAAAGAGTGGAAGCCGGAGCCGAGTCCGGGGGCAAAAGTCCCGCCAGGACCAGCTTAGACCTCCACTCCTTCAATGCCCTGGGGTTGAACCCTGCACAAATGGAACATCCAGAAGTGAGGTGCTCAACTCCAAGGCATCGAACGCACCAAGTGTGGCCATCAGCAGGGGAAAGCTCATGGCCACACTCGGAGCACTTCGAAAAAATAGCCCTAGGTTGTTCAGACATCCTAAGAGCCTAGCTTTTACTAAAACTAATCTAAAAAAAGTAAAAGTAAACTAGTCACACAACACAGGCCCAAACACACACTACGCTACCAGCGAGGGAAGGGAAACTAAATATAAAAGTTAATAAAACTAAACTTTAGCTACAAAAAGGGAAACCTAAACTTTCACACAAAACTGTCAAAAAAAGTTAAATTTTAGCACTAGAAAAGCTGAATAGAAACACTTAGCTGTAGAGCTCAAGAAACCAATCTGGTCACCAGCGCGGCAAACTAGATCTGAGGTCATGTAGGGAGAGCAGGGCATTATGGGTGAGGGGAGGAGCTGAGAGCTCGGATCCATAGCTGGAAAACCATGCCGGTTCGGATCCGATATCGGATCCATAACCCACAGGTTGCAGACAAATGAATCTCCTACTTCAGATCAGGGCATTATACTCAATTATTGGTCTAATGAGGGAGGAGTATAGAGAGGTAATAACCTTTTTTTTCTGGATGCATTCCCTTTACTTATGAGATGAATCAAGTAAAAGGCTTTTCTGACCACTGCCGCTACATGATAGTCGAATGTGAGGTTATCAACCTGAGTGTCCAGGTCTCTCACCACAGGTTGTGTTGCTTATGGGGTTTGCTGTTAACATGGGAATCAACAGGGGTTGTGTTTTTGCCAAATGGCATGATGATAATTTTTTTGCATTTAGCCTGAGGTCATGACTTTGGGATTAGTCATTAGTTGCTGAGAGACCCTTTTGCAGTATGTTAACATCATTTGTGGAGTCGATGGCAGCACCCAACTTACAGGCCCTTTATCTTTGCCTGGACCTCTGAGAAGTAGATGCCAAACAGTATGGGTCCCAGGACAGATCCCTGGGGACCTCCACTAATGACAGGTCTGCTATCGGAGGTGGAGGTGCCTATTTTGAGGGTCTTGTCAGTGAGCCAGTTGGCCACCCACCTGATGAGATAGGGATTTATACCAAGTTGTGTTAGCTTTTCGATGATGCCTGAGTGGGGGAGTGTGTCAAAGGCCTCATCTTTAAGCCCATCTGCTAAGCAGTATAACTGCAGTCTTACCCTAAATCCACTCCTTTAACAATAAGATCTATACTGGTCTGGTAATTTCCAAAAATCAGGTTAAAGGGAAAAGGAGACATCACCCTATTCCAATACTAAGAATTTTCTGAATGTCTCTGGAGTTGCAGAATTTTATCCAACATCCTTCCTTTCAAAATCCAAACAGCTTTCAAATATTTAATGGCATCCTACTTTTCTATTTTCTCAACCATAATTACTTGATGCATTTACTACAAACATTTCCAAATTACCTAGTCTCTCTTTCATATTACACCTCCAGCATATGCTATCTTCTTCTTCTTCTTTTGGCTTTTCCCGGTTAGGGGTTGCCACAGTGGATCACCTGTCTGCTCATGATTGGCAGTTGAGTTTTACGGTGTCGAGTTGCCAGCCCGGCACCCAACCTTCCACAAAAGGCACACACACATGCACTCACACCTAGGGCCAATTTAGAGTGTCCAATCTACCTACAGCATGTCTTTGGGATGTGGGAGGAAACTGGAGCACCCGGAGGAAACCCACGCAACCACAGGGAGGACACGGCACCCCAGCCAAGGATCAAACCAGGGAACCTCTTGCTGTGAGGCAACAATGCTAACCGCTTCACCACCGTGGCCATCCTCCAGCACATGCTATCTACCAGAGGTAAAATTATCTGACATCTACTAAAAGTATAACACCCATGCAAACACTTAAAATACTGAGTCTTCATGATTTTGTGGCAAAATTCGGAGCCATACAGATGTTGTCTCATGGTTCCTTTGTAAATTACTTTTCCATCCATTTGCCCACTAGGTGGCACCCTTTTCCTAGGACTAATCTCCTTGAACATCTACCTTACTATCTTAATATATATCTTTCAGGGATCCAGTATTTCCTATACTTATCTTTCCTGCAGTCCCACTCTATCCTTCTACTTTTTACTGTACATCACTCAACTACTCTGCCTACTATCTCCTCCTAAACTTACCTTAGCAGTCAGCACTCCACTGATTGTTCGCATAGGGTTTAGTCCTTCACTGGCTCTACCCACTCCATTAGCCCTGCCGGCTCACTCCGCTCCCCTAACCTGCACCCAATTCCCACCCACTCCCAGTGCTTCTACATTTATACACCCTGACCACACCCCCCACTCATACAACCAATCACATGATCCACTTCATTAAAGTGATATAACCTAATTCCCACTGGTCTTTAACATAGAACACAGTCAGTAGTTATCCCTATATATTAACCTATATATATAATACTTCCATTATGCCACCTAAACCTACCTCACTATTCCTGAAGTTCCTACTCTTATTTTTACTCCTACCTTTTCTGTCTATACCTTACCTACTTACATTCTATGAACACTTTAATTGCCTAGGATTTCATTACCCCGTAAGGCAAACCTCCACACCAACACTTGTAGTCTTTCATAGCCATACAAACACACCCAGCACACCAAACTACCTACCAGCTAAATATCATAGATTTACTCGCATCAAATTCTGTAGTCCAAGACCTAGGAAATTCCAGACCCTAATATGTAAGCTTCTAAAACTTGCAATGAGAATACAAGTCCACTCCTTAATAAATGGTGATAGCCACCCAAATCCTGGCCCAAACTCTACCACAACTACAGAGCCTCACACCCCAACTCTTGCTAACACACAATTGCTCAGCAGACCCTCACTCCTGATAGTCCATCTTAATATTTGGAACATAAATAATAAAGTTGCCCACCTACATGCTCTCATGGATGTACATTCATTTGACATCCTATGTCTAACTGAAACATGACTCAAGGCAGCAACACAAGACAATGAGGTTATTCCACCCAGATACAATACCTTGAGACTAGACCGTAAAGCTAAGAAGGGTGTGGGAGTAGCTAATTCTATATAAATCTGGATTACAGGTGACCTCTATAGACTCTAAACCACCACTAACTAGTAATGCAGAAATCCTTATTTCCAAAATGCAACTTAATAAATGTAAATCCATCTATATCATCTGTGTTTATCTTCCCCCAAGTAATAACTCTAAAACCCTAGAGGATATCTTTAGTTGGCTTTCTAATACCTACCCACAAGAAACCATAGTACTCGGTAACTTTAATATCAACTGGAGGAGATGTACTTCTGAACAGCTGTCTACTCATATTAACCTATATGGTTTTACTCAAACCATTAGATCACCCACAAGGACCAATAAACTTAATAACAAATAAAGCACCTTAGATTGGGATTCTCAAACAGTCATCACCAAACTTACAAAGTAGGATCCCTCCTCAAAGATATAAGCAACAATTCACTCACCTTCATAATCAGATACGAGTGACATTCTAAACCCAACCACCTATAGGACAATAAGGACCAACAAGAATTTTAATCCTGACAGCTTTCAAAAAGAACTTATGGCATGTGATTGGTCACCCCTGAAATACCTACCTCTAGGTTAGTGTTTTGTTTTGTCAGGACTTTGAATTTCATCTGTTTGAAATTTTCTAAATTCATTAGAGAACTTAAGGAACTTTGCAAAAGTATGGTCAGATTGATTTGGTTGAGGTTGGTAGCATCACCTGTGAATGTTTTTAGCTCCTGGTAGAAATGTTTTTGGTAGGATGTCAAGATGGTCTCTTCCTAAGGAAAGTTGTCTTGGCTGTGTTGGTGGCAATTCTTTGATTAGTTCCATGTGTTTCTGGATTTGAGCATTTCTTTAATCTCAGATGTCTGGTGGTGGTTTTTCAATGGCTAGATTTTTCCTGTGGAAATGGAAGCTTGCATGACAACAAGGGCCTTGGATGGACATGTGGATGTCCCTTTCAAAAGCAATAATGGTAGCCCTTGGGATATTTGCGAAGGTGTCCTTGCACATCCTTACAGGGTATATGAGGTCCTTGTGGTACGCGTGTTGACACGAGCTAGAATGGGGTAGGGTAGAGAGAACTGAAAGCATTCCTACAGCCTAAAGGAGAGAGGCTACTAAGAAAGGATTTCACACCATATAGTTCCTTGGTCTGAGAACAATTAAGATCTTTTCTGAAACAATGAATGTCACTGGTGTTGTGGGTTTAGGTCTCTGGGGAAAAAGTGGAGGCCTCTCTGCAGCAGATGAATGCCTGAGCATAGACCAGGGATAGACATTGTTCATAACTATCTGGATGACAGTGTCATCCAGTCAACTTTCACTCTGTAGGGATCAAGGCCCCCACCCAATCAAAAGTGAATGGGCTCAAGATCCATAGGAGGACAGAAAAAAAAGTTATGTACTCACCATAACGTTCCATCTGAGTAGGTAACTTCATTTGTCAGCAACCTGTGGGTATCGGATCCGATTCGGATCAGAGCTGGCAGCTTTCCTAGCCAAAGATCCGAGCTCCAAGCTCCTCCCCTACCCATAATGCCCTGCCACCTCCCTCTAACCCCCAGATCTCGTTTGCAGCGGCTTCTTTAAGCATCTTAGAATGAGCTCTGAGCATGGGTGTTGTGAGTTTAAGGCTTTTTTTTTACACTTTTTTCTGTCAAAAAATTTCTAAATCGTTGTGTGTGTGGTTTCCCTTCTCTCCCTTAGTATTTTTGGGTAGTTTCAAGCTTATTAGTTTAGTTAAAGTTTATTCCCCTCCCCCCCCATCTGTGTGTGAAGGTGTGTGCGTGTAGGCCTGTTCTTTCCTTTTCTATAAAAATGTCTGAAAGCTCAAAAGCCGTGTTTTCTAAATGCTCCGAGTGTGGCCATAATCTGTACCCAGCGGATGGCCACACTCTGTGCGTTATTTGCCAGGGTGTTGACCACCTTTCTTCGGGCTGCACAATTTGTGCAGCCTTCAACCCCAGGCTTTGAGGGATACGAGGACGAAGCTAATCCTTGCGGGCCTTTTGCCCCCTGATTCCACTTCGTCCTCCTCCTCCTCCTCTGTGGCGCCAGCAGCGGCTGCTCCACCTACCGCCTCCAATCCCCTGGCTGGGACTCAACCTCCCTCTTTGGTCCAGGAGGAAAGGGACGGCAGAAAGAAAGATAGGCACCGTAGCCACAAGAGGCGGTCTGAGTCAGCTCCATCGGCCCCGCCGTCTAAGCAGCTTGTCTCTCCCCTTAAGGTCTCTGGATCTTTCCCCTCCCGGCTTAGTTCTTCACGTTTCTCCCCAGAGCCGGAGACGCGGTCACCTTCGAGGTAGTCTAGGTGGCCTTCCCGGCCAGCCTCGACGGCTTCATCCAGGTCAACCAGGAGTCTATCCGACGTAAACATGGACCAGATGATGCGTCGATTTCTTCAGGCCCAGCTGCAGATGGGAGTGCTCTTGCCTCCCCCCCCCCTTCTCTGACCCGCTATCGCGGTTCGGAGCTGTCTGATCCGACTAGCTTACGAGCCGGGGTGGTGTCGGCGCCGTCAGTGTCCCTTCAGCCTACTCAGAGCTTGGATTTCATAGGGGCCAGGATACACACTATACAATCCAAAGTCTTTCTGACGGTGGACAGACTCCGCAATCTAAACCTTCACATTTTGGCTCTTCTACAATCATCAGCCCCTCCAGCGGAATTAGTCCTGAGGGCCCTGGGATCCATGGCAGCGGCCATCAATCTGTCACCTATCGCACGTCTGAAGATGAGAATCCTTCAATGGACCTTACAGGTCCAGTGGTCCATCCTACGTCACCCCCTGTCTACACCTATTCCCCTCAGCAGGGTTTGCAGGGAGTCTCTACTTTGATGGCTCCATTCCAGGGATCTCCGGGAAGGGCGCCCCTTCTCCATGTCCCCACCCCAAGTCACAGTGACCACAGATGCATCTCTCCTCAGGTGGGGGGGGGGGCATTGCATGGGCAGATCCATCCAAGGCATGTGGACTCGCACAGAGACCTCTTTCATATCAATGTCCTGGAGATGAGGGTAGTGCTTCTAGCGTTGCAGGCTGTCCATTCCCTTCTTCCTCCAGGGACTATTGCAATTCAAATAGACATGTCAGTAGTCTGGTACATCAACAAACAAGGGGGAACCAGATCTTACCCACTTTGCCGAGAGGCCATGAGAGTGTGGGAATGGGCGATATCCACCAACCGCTTTCTCATAGCAACACACATACTGGGTCGGTCAAAATCTAGCGGACAGGTTGAGTCGAACTATCCTATAGCTTGGAGCTCGGATCTTTGGCTAGGAAAGCTGCCGGCTCGGATCCGATACCCACAGGTTGCTGATCAAATGAAGTTAACTACTTCGGATCCGGCAGTTTTGAGGTTAAAACAGATGCGTACATTCTTGGCAATCCTGAAAAAGTTGTCTGGTGGTGGTTAGCTACTATGTGATAATAAAGCAGAAAAATATTTTATTGTGATCTATGGTGCAACCCTACAGTGCTTCACTTAAGACTAAAATGGATAATATACAGAGTTACAGCAAACCATAGTACTTAATTTTATATTTGCTGTGTATTACGTAGGAACAAGTGAAGACTTTCTGGTTGTCAGTCTCTGAGGAGAGAAACTCTAACATTGGGAATTGCAAGCTATTTGAAATCGGTGTACAAAGATCCAAATGGACTTCATAATGGTGATTAAAATTTTCATAGACATGAACATCTCCTACTTTACCTTTTACTAAATTATGGCACAACTGATGTAGCCTTGTCATGTGTGTGTCACTGTCGACAGCAGTCCTCCACTTACTTTATACTTCAGGTATAAAGGCATATAGCACCACCCTGACTTTGTGGAATTTTCAGCTAATCTCCATTTCTAGTTCAGTCTGTGTTTGTGCCCTGTAAAGTTCCTTTTCCTTGGGGAAAGAGCATTCTATCATGCTATAGTAAACAAGCTGTCATCGTCCAGTTTAATATTCATCATACTTGATCAAGGCTGCAGTAGTCTAAGCTATATAGGTTGTATTTTAAGCATATAATGGCTGGCAGCTTTCAGTTACTTTGCATGCACCTTGAATACCAGGTTCGGTAGCCAAGCATTTCAGAGCTTTCCTACTGGCAAAGAGAATGCTCTTCTGTGGAGTCTTGGGGATCAGTCAGTTTGTGCTATTTATTTGTTGGGCAGATAAGTTCCTTTTGGAGAAATAAATCTTCCATATACAGTGGAGGCAGTCTGTGTCAAAGCAAGCTATTTCCAAGTGATTGTCACAGGTTACCTTTTGTTCTCACCACAGCAGAACTAACCAAGACAGTTTTAAGATGCATGTCAGGGCCTTGGCTTCATCAATGGCTCTTTGGAAAGGGTTTGGTAAAGTATTCTAGAAGCAGCACTGTGGTCCTCTGTATATACACTTAGAAATCACTAGAAGCTAGATTGCTTCTGCAGGTCTAGATCAGACTTTTATAGGATCAGTCTCCAGGGGGTTTCTGTTCCCTTTCAGCCGCAAGTTACTCTGAGGTATGGTAATCTGGGTACTAATCAGTTGAGTTCATTCATTTGATTTAAAGCAGTAACCCCAAGTGAAGTAAGGGTGAGTAACCCCCTATATCCTCATGTAGCCCCTAACGCAAAGGTCTTCTAATCTTGAATTAAGTTAAAGCATTGCTGTATTGAACCATTTAAAATGAAACTGGCTTACTTGATCAGGACCTGGTCAGCACTCTCCAAAGACACTAGCAGAACCTCCCACATGCCTTGGGATATGTAAGGAAATGGAGAAACCCATGTGGACCCAAGGAGAACATACATACTTCCCATACAATACACCAGGTGAGAAGTGGTCCAGAGAACCCCAAAAACACCAACAACTAGCAACCAAACAAGTTGACAGGAGACGACTGCTTGTACTTAATCTCCAAAAAATAGAACGCCGTCCCTCTCAGACAAATTGACAATCTAAAATACTTTAAACCACAACTAAAAAAAAAACATTTAGTAGACTTCTGGCTGTGCTTCTGCATTTCTCTAAGCCTCCCCTTATACTTCATTACTGAGCTTAATGTGTCCCATAATTCCTCCTAATTTTTTTCCAATGGATGAAAATCTGCTGCATACTCTTTCCCTCTCCAAACAATTGTAAACTAATTCTTGCCGATACAAATTTAGTTTTGCAATTATCAGCATATCATGCTGCATTATTGAAGACTATTCTTTAATCAGCTTGATTTTGTGACTCTAACCACACAGATATCCACCACTGTCAATTGTTATGATGAGAAGTAACTCTGTATATTGCAACACAAATGCAACCATGTGTATTGTATGTACATGTGTGATTATATTCTTCTTCTTTTGTGGATCTGAGTGGTTTGCATGCATCATTGGTAATGCTGTAATGTGATGAGAATGAAACTCTGTATTGCAATGTGAATACAGCCCTGTTCACTGTATATAAATGCATGCAGTTCTTGTGTATATACATTTGTCAGTTTTTAGTTTTTCTCCCAGGGCCTCTGCTGAGGAGTTTATTGCCTAGTCAATCTTTTGGTAATCAAGTGCAACAGATAAATCTAGTCTCATAGCTGAAAGGATAGTAACACATGGTACTTTAAATAAAATATAGGCAATTGGTACAAAGGACGTTATTAGTTAGAAAAGGAATGGTAAGTCCTAATGTTAAACAGGACCAAAAGAAAATGTGATAACATGGTAAGCAAAGTGATTTTTCCTGGGTGATGCATATGTTTCTGCACTAATATTTCTTTACTCATTGTTGTGGGAAGTATTAGTTTGGATTGCTAAACTTTCTTCTTGAAGAATTTACATTTATCCAGTTCTGATGAGTGAAGGCAGCAGCTTTTTTCAACAGCAATGTGTGGTAATGCAGCTCTTCATTAGTTACAGATTTCTTTACTGTATAATGTTCAGATTTCTCTACTGCAGAGATTGTTGTATTCCGTGATATTGGCGGATTGTAATGTCAGAAGTCTGAGTGGCCTTTTATGGTTGAAATGGTCTAAAATGGGTAGTTTTGTCATTATTGGTTTATACATTTTGTTTCTTTGCTTATTAAAAGAATGCTTAAAACTACAAATTTAAAACACATTCTAACAAGTGGTGCTGTAGTACATAAGGAATATAATTTAGGGCAGTCAGGAAGTTGAATCAAAGAACAAATACATGTATGCATGGCCATAAAAATATGTGCAAGGAGTCTGTTTTGAAAACAGCCCAAATGTAAACTTAATCCTCCATGGACCAGATGCATTTTCTATAGATATGGGTTTTCATGCAGTTGCAGTAGCAGAGAATTTTACTGTTCATGCTAAACCTGTTTTCATTGTGAGATTGTTTACAAATGGCTGTTTGTGCTATTCTAGCTTAAGCTACTGTACACAGGGAGGTCGCTATTCTACTTTCACTGAGCTGTAAGGCTCGCTCATCTACCCCAAAGCAAATTAAACTGTTTAGATTAACCTACGCAACCCTTTGAACCAAGGCACATGGGCTTCTATTTTCTGAAGACATAACTTTTATAGTAAAGTATGTGTGAAGGAGCAACAGATAAAGCAGGTTTATTAAAGGAAATTTCCACCTTCACTTGCAGTTTAAACTGCATTACAAGGTATCTTTTCTTCTAGGATTTTAATAATTAAAGGAAATGACTGGAATGGCTTTCTTGGGGAGTGAATGACTGGAGTGGCTTTTTTGGGGATTGACCTTCCTGTGGGCGTGGCTCGTAGGGGTGTTTCATGAGTATGGCATGGGAGGAGCTTAAGGGGCGCCGGAGTACTACTTCACCTAGGGCGCCATCAGCTAAGGCCGGCCCTGGTCGTCAGTAGTATAAAGTAAGGCAGTAGACACCATTACTTCAGTTTTTCTTGCCCTAGCCTGTCAGGAGCCCCCAAGTAGGAGCCAGGTTCTGGTGGAAGAACCTCACCAGTAGAAAGTAAATACCAATATGTACTTTGTAAGGAAAGAGAAGAAAAAAGGGGGATGAAGGGAGGGAAAAGTACAGTTTGGTACCTACCATAAATGTAGATGTTCGAGTGCTAATACAGCTGCAGTCATAACAGATGGGTGCTCCTGCCGTCAGGCAGGTCCTCGGTCGGCCGAATTCCAAAGTCTTGGTCCGGCGTCGGTTGTCGTCGCTTCTTCCCTGACGTCAGTGCGACAGGGGTATAAAAGAACCAGCCAACGCCATTTTCTTCAGTTTTTCTTGCCCCAGATGTCAGGTGCCCCCAGAAGGAAGGCAATACATAAATTTGTGTAATAAAGCAATGCCATATAATCAAAATACAGTAGTGCAAGCAAATACATCAAGAATGAATACCCCAATCAGGTTGCATGAGGAGGTGTTAGCCAATAGGCCTGTCCCAAGAGGGGAAGGAGGGAGGGAAACCTGGACTGCAGCTGAATTAGCACTCGAACATCTACATTTAGGCTTGATGTTTTTGATCCCTCTTAGAAACTGCCTTAGGAGAGGATGTGAGAAGACAGGTGGATCAGTATTGTACTCTGCTGAAATTGCTGAAGCATGAATTTTAATGGAAGAGTAAGCCAGACCATTGTGGAACATTTCTGCCAAGTATTCCAGGATACGTGCCATGTTCATCACTGTCACATCTAGGCCCTTTGTGGTGTTCTAAATGAGAAATCTTTTCCATTTTGCTGAATATGCCTTTCTTGTGGAAGGCCGGTGAGCTTCCATGATAATATCCTTCACTCTCTGGGATAACCTGTCCCGAGGAGGAATCAAGGTATTTTCCAGGCTGTTAGTTGCAAGGCTTTCAGGTTGGAATGCAGAGTTTTGTAATTGCGCTGTGTTAGAAGCAGTGGCCATTGAGGAAGAGGCCATGGTTTCGTGCGTGACATGCTCTTTAACAGTGGGTACCAGTGCTGTCTTGGCCAGTCCGGAGCTGTCAGAATCACTTTTGGCTGCTCTGTCCTGATCTTCAGTAAGACCTTGGTCATTAATGGGAGAGGTGGAAATGCATACACTGTTAGAGTTCTCCAGCTGAAAGAGAGGGTGTCCACTTTCCATGCTTGTGGGTGGTATGTCCTTGAGCAGAATTTCTTCAGCTGATGATTGTGGGGGGAGGCAAAAAGATCTATGTCCGGCTTGCCCCATGATTGTGTTATCTGTAGAAAGATGTCTGGGTGCAGCATCCATTCGTGTGCATCCATGATATTTCTGCTTAAGCTGTCCGGCAGTATATTGTCCTTCCCTGGCACAAATTGAGATTGCAGCTCTATGTTGAGTTTCAAGGAAAGTTCCTATAGATTCATTGCCAGTCTGCAAAGAGGATATGAATGAGTGCCTCCTTGCTTGTTTATGAACCACATAACTGTGGTGTTGTCTGTCCTTATTAGTAGGTGGCCTTGATGCAGAAAAGGTTTGAAGGCTTAGACTGCATGTGTCACTGCCAGAAGTTCCTTGTGGTTTATGTGCATGCATAGCTCTTTTTGTGACCATAGACCTTGAATGCATCTGCCCTCCATGTGCACTCCCCATCCGTGGTCTGAAGCGTCCGTTGTAATGGTTTGGCTGGCTAATGGTTTGCTGAAGGGCAGACCCCTGTTTGACTAGCTTGCTTGAGCCCACCACAAAAATTCCCTTTGAAGGCATGGGATGAGTGGTATCAAAGTTTCCAAGCTGTGACTGTGCTGAGACCATAAACTCCTTAGGTACCATTGTAGTTTCCTCATATGCAGCCTTGCTTGTGGAATCGGAAGGATGCAAGAAGCCATGTAACCCAGGGCCTGCAGGATTTTCCTTGCAGTCAGCTGAGTTTTTCTTGTCAGACTTTTGAAGTAATCTGGTAGTTGACTTTGTTTTTCTTCTGTGAGGAAAGCCATTTGGGTGGTTGTATCTAGATTCGCACCCAGAAAGGTTATTCTTTGGGATGGAACAAGTCTTGATTTGTGAATGTTGACTGTATATCCCAGGGCCTGAAGTAGGTGAATGGCGTAATTCAAATGTTTTACCAAAGTTTGTTGGCTGTCCGCTTGTATAAGGCAGTCATCCAGATATGGGTATATTTGAATCCCCTGAAGTCTGCAGTGTGCAATTACTGATGCCAGGCATTTCGTGAATACTCTGGGCGCAGTAGATAAGCCAAAGGGCAATGCTGAGAATTGATAATGCTCTGAACCTGCAAGAAATCTGAGGTGTCTTCTGCAACTTTGTCTGATAGGGACATGCAGGTATGCCTCCTTGAGGTCTAGAGTTACCAGCCAAGACCCCTTGCCCAGCATGGGAAGGAGCTGCTGTAGAGTCAGCATTTTGAACTTTGGTATAATGAGATAAGTATTCAGTGCGGACAAGTCAAGAATAGGCCTCCATTGTTTTTCTTTTCTTGGCACAAGGAAAAGTCTGGAATAAAATCCTTGGCCTTGTTCTGAGAGGAACCTTTTCTATAGCTTTCATTTGCATTAAGTTGGAGATTTGTTTCAAAGCCTCTGCCCTTTGATTTGGTGGCAGGTCTGGCATGCCTTTTCTTTTTGGTAATGTGTGAAAATGGAACCTGTATCCTTTGTCTATTATTTGTAGTGTCCATTTGTCCCTTGTAATACTGTGCCAATTTTCTGAGAATAAAGAAATCTTTCTGCCCAAGGGTGCTTCCAATTGAGCCCTAGTTGGCAGTGTCAAAGTAAAGTCATTGAGCCTGTCCTTGTGCAGCAGTAGGTCCTGCATTACCTCTCTGGTTGGGAGGCTGCCATTGACGCCCTCTGTAGGAGCCTCTAGCTTGCCCTCTACCTCTGGCACGCCTGTTCTTACCTCTCTGAAACCTCTCTGTGCCTGGAAAGGACCAATTTTTGGAAGGCCAATTCCTGCTGAATCTTGATGGTTGGACTTGGAGAAAATCTTCGACAGTTTGTACAGATTTTGCCTTTTCTTCAACTTTCTTTAGGACCTCCTGAGCCGTGGAACCAAATAACTTTTGCTTTTCCATATGTGATGACTGCAGATGCATCCTTGAAGGACATCTGTACTATGCTCATCGTGCATACAGCTGCAGTCATAACAGATGAGTAGAATCCCAAAGCTAAGAAAGGGGTGGTAGGCACTAGGTGGAACCAGAATGCCCTGCAAGACTGCAGTGGCAAAGCCCGCTCTAGATTTGGAGTATAATGGAAGGTGGTAGTGCTTGGAGAAGGTATGCACAGAACTCCAAGTGGCTGCTTCCAAAATATCTTTGGTAGGAACTCCTCTGAGAAAAGCTGCAGAGGTAGCCGTGGCCCTTGTGGAGTGAGATCTGATGCCTGTAGGTACAGTTTTACCATGAAAAGAACAGCAAAAGCGTATGCAGTGGGCTATCCACTTTGAGATTGTCTGTTTGGAAATTGGCTTTCCTTGAGCTCCTATAGCATAGGACATAAAGAGCTGTTCTGATTTTCTGAAAGGCTTTGTTCTGTCCAAATAATAACGCAGTTGTCTGTGGATGTCCAAGGAATGTAGTAATCTCTCCCCTTTGTTTTGAGGATTAGGATAAAAGGTAGGTAAGTGTATAGCCTGATTCAAAGCTACCCTGGATACCACTTTTGGCATAAAGGACGGGTTGGTTCATAAGGAAACTCTGTCCTGATGGAAGATGATAAATGGCTGCACAGCCATGAGAGCTTGTAGTTCCGATACCCTACGAGCTGAGGTAATAGCCAGAAGAAAGCTGTTTTCCAGGACAAATATTGCAAATCTGAGGCAGCTGGCTCAAAAGGAGGCAAGGTCAGCTTTTCTAGAATGAAATTGAGATCCCAAGCAGGTATTGGTTGTTTCCTTGGGGGTTTTAGATTCTTAGCCCCTCTGAGGAACTGTCTTAAGAGGGGGTGAGAGAATAAGGGTGGATCAGTGTTGTATTCTGCAGAAATGGCTGAGGCATGGATTTTGATGGAGGAGAATGAAAGTCCACTGCTTAGCAGCTCAGCTAGGTACTGCAATATTTGAGGTAAATTCAGTTTTCCAGGATCCTGGCCCTTTTTGTCATTCCAGACACAAAACCGTTTCCATTTTGCGGAGTAAACTTTTCTAGTAGACGGCCTTTTGGCCTCCAAAATGACATACTGCACCTCCTTGGAGAGTAGGGTCTGTTGTGATGCTAAGGAATCTTCCATGCGGCTAGAATGAGTGTTTTTAGCTGACTGTGAAGAGTTTTGAAGCTGTGCTGAGTCAGAAGAAGAGGCATTAGAGGCAGGGTCCATGGTGGGGAATGCGTCAGGCTCCTCAGGAGTGGGTACCAGTGTTGTCTTGGCCAGTCTGGAGCAATGAGAATCATCTTTGGTCTGTCTGCTCTGGTTTTTAATAGAACTTTGGGCAGCAGAGGAAGAGGTGGGAAGGCATAAACTGTCATTGATGTCCAACTGAAAGAAAGAGCGTCCACTCTCCAGGCCTTTAGATGAAAAATCCTTGAGCAGAATTTTGTCAATTGGTGATTTTTGTGGGAGGCAAAGAGATCTATGTCTGGCCTTCCCCATGCTTGAATTATCTCTGTAAAAACTTGAGGATGCAACTTCCATTCGTGTGGATCTGTCATATTTCTGCTTAGGTTGTCTGCCAGCATGTTTTCCTTGCCTGGCAAGTACTGTGCTTGTAGTTCGATTTGTAAGTTCAGAGCCATGTTCCAAAGTGACATGGCCAGTCTGCATAGGGGGTATGAATGGGTTCCTCCCAGTTTGTTTATGTACCACATTACTGTGGTGTTGTCCGTCCTTATCAATAGTTCCCCTGGGTGCAGAAGGCCTTTGAAAGCTATAATAGCATTTATTACTGCTAGCATTTCCTTTTGATTGATGTGAAGGTGCTTTTCTTTTTGGGACCATTTGCCCTGAATGCACCGATCTGTCATGTGCGCCCCCCAGGCGTAGTCCGAGGCGTCTGTTGTGATGACTTGATTTGCTTGAGGCTTGCTGAATGGGAGACCTGCGTTTGTTTGGCATGCTTGAGCCCACCACAGAAATTCCTTTTGAAGACATGGAATTAGTGGTATTATTGTTTCCAAACCGTGGCTGTGTTGAGACCATAGGTTTTTCAGGTACCATTGAAGTTTCCTCATATGCAGCTTTGCACATGGGATTAGTAAGATGCAAGATGCCATGAATCCCAGAGCCTGCAGGATTTTCCTTGCAGTCAGCCTGCTGCAATTTGCTAGTGTTCTGAAGTATTGAGTTAGTTGCCCCTGCTTCTCTGGCGTGAGGTAGGCCATCTGGGTGTTTGTGTCCAAGTTGGCACCCAGGAAAATTATTTTCCCGAGAGGGTATTAGCCTTGATTTCTTTTTGTTGACTGTGTATCCCAGAGAATTCAACAACATTATTACATAAGCCAGATGTTTCAGAAGAATGTGCTTGCTTTCCGCTTGGATCAGGCAGTCGTCCAAATAGGGGTATATTTGTATCCCTTGAAGTCTGCAGTAGGCAATTACTGATGCCAGGCATTTCGTGAATACTCTGGGCTCAGTAGATAAGCCAAAGGGCAATGCAGAGAATTGATAATGGGTTGAACCTGCAAGAAATCGGACATATCTTCGGCAATTTTGTCTGATTGGGACATGCAGGTATGCCTCCTTGAGGTCCAATGTTACCAGCCAAGACTCCTTGCCCAGCATGGGAAGAAGCTGCTGTAGAGTGAGCATCTTGAATTTTGGTACGAGTAGAAATGTGTTTAGGATGGATAGGTCCAAAATAGGTCTCCAATCTTTTCCCTTCCTTGGTACCAGGAATAGTCTGGAATAAAAACCTTGACCTTGTTCGTGCGTAGGTACCTCTTGAATAGCTTTCATGTCTATGAGATCTGAAATTTGTCTTTGTGCCTCTGCCCTTTGATTGTGTGGCAGGTTTGGCATGCCTCTCATTTTTGGAAGGGTGTGAAAATGGAATCTGTAGCCTCTGTTTATAATGTCCAGGAACCATTTGTCTTTTGTGACAATATGCCAATTTTTTGAAAATAATGCCAGTTTTCTGCCTAAGGGTGCTGCCATTTGAGTCTTGCTTGGCATGCAAAGGGGAAAGTCATTGGGCTTGCTTTCTGAATGGTTGCAAGTTATCCTCACCACCTCTTTGCGTAGGAGCTTGCCATTGTCTGCCTCTAAACGATCCTTGGGATTGCCCTCTGCCCCTCGGGCGCCTGTATCTACCTCTTTGGGGTCTGTCCGTGGCTTGGAAAGGACCAATTTTTGGAAGGCCAATTTCTACTGAAACGTGGGGGTTGTACCTGTAGAAAATCTTTCACTGTTTGCATTGATTTAGCCTTTTCCTCCATTTTCCTTAATACCTCCTCAGCATTAGCACCAAATAATACATCCTTTTGCAGAGGGGCATCTAGTAATTTAGCTTTGACATGATCTGGTAAGGTTTGTTCCTTGAGCCAGGCATGTCTACGTATGACTGATCCTGTAAAATGAGGCCTCTAGAGCATCAAAACCACATTGTAAGGTATGTTTACCCACTTGTTCTGCACTATGCATCAAATCCTGCAACTCCTTCAAGTCTGGTTGTTCAGGTTGTGACATTTTACTTCTCAATTGTGATAACAAAAACTGTTGGTACTTTAGCATATGGAACGGACGGTTTAATGCCCTCATGGTTAAGGCGGCCGAGGTATATACCTTTTTTCCCCACCTTTCTAAGGATCTGGAATCTCTCTCGGAAGGTAATGGATTTTTAGCAGTGGAGGCCTTAATTCCCTTGGGGCCCTGTGAGATAGTTGCTGGGTCAGCAGCATAGCTTTTGTATAGAAATTGGTGTGAGTCAAGAACCCTGTAGTACCTGTCAGGCTTGACTGGGGCTGGAGGTAGAGAATCTGGGTTAAGGCAGGCCTCCGAGTACACATCATCTGGTATGTCCAAGACAGGAGGTATAGCCAGAGGCCTGTGCTGAGGTAGCAAGAGAAATTCCCTAAGCCTTTTCTTGGAATCTGAATAATCTTGGCCTTCCCAGTGGAAGTGTTCCCTTAAGGTATGCAAAGTTTCCCCAAATGAGTAATCCTCTGGGGGGGATACAGGGGGAATGGACTCCTCTGCATCAGAGTCTTCAAAAGGGGAGTAAGAATGTTCCTGTTCATCAGAGTGCTCTGATATAATGGAGCCCTGATCAGAGGAGGGGGATTCTTCCTCCACTCTGGGCCTTTTGTCCAGGGGGGGGGGGGTTGAGAACCCGATAAGAGTAATTAAATCCTCAGCCATTTTAAGCATCTGTTTTTTTTAGGCATGGGGCCTGGAGATGGGCCCTGTGTAGCTTGTCTCTTGGAATGCATGGCTGCTTTAGACTTCGTGAAAGCCTTGATGGAAAAAGAAGAGGAAGGTCTGAAGACAGGAGAGGAGGTAGACCTGTCCACATTTTGAGATTCACCGCCAAGAGTGGCTTCGGTATCTGTAGTCGGGGTGTGGGCCGAGGAGCCTGCGACCTCGGGCACAGGAGACACCGCCAAGGAAACGTCGTCGGTAGTCAGGGGCTGCGTAGGCACCTCGCTGAGAACCGGACCACGTGTAGTCTGCTTTGGCGTGGTGTCGGTAGAGGCCGCGGACCTCGTATGTCAGTCCTTATCTTTGCGCTTTTTAGACAAAACTGGAGTCGGAGTATCCGACGACATAATATAGTTAAAGTTTTTGCCAAAATAATGCTGGGCGAACTCTGCCCGACGCTTAATGGTGCGTTTGTTGAATGTAGCACAAAAACGACAGACCGAGACGTCGTGGTCTGGGCCTAAACAAGGAATACAGAGGGAATGGAAATCCTTATGCGGTATTTGCTTCCCACATGAAATACAATTATTAACTTTGTCTGACATCGGTCTGAGGCGAGAAAAGTTTCCCCAACGGGGTACTTAGCTTTCAAGAAGACTTCGGTTGTAAAATTTTTGTAATTTCAGGAGCTGGCCGACCGGCACTTGCGAACTGCTACTGCTTCGGGCACCGCGCGGCAAGAAAGACTGAAGAAAATGGCGTCGGCTGGTTCTTTTATACCCCTGTTGCACTGACGTCAGGGAAGAAGCGACGACAACCGACGCCGGACCAAGACTTTGGAATTCGGCCGACAGAGGACCCGCCTGACGGCAGGAGAACCCATCTGTTATGACTGCCGCTGTATGCACGATGAACATCCAGGACTGCTACAGTGAATATACTTGAATATCTACATTTATGGTAAATGTACACAACTGTACTATGTTCTTCGTGTTTCACTGTTGCAGTCATCACATTTAAGTTGATTCCCAAAGTTGAGGAAAAGGGTGGAGGCAGAAAAGGAAACTAGGGGCTGGCTAGGATGTCCTGCAAGACTGCAGAGGCAAACAATGCCCTGGATTTGGAGGAGAGAAGCAGGTGGTAATGTTTGATAAAAGTGTGAACAGATGTCCAGGTGGCAGCCAGTGTGCTATCCATTTGGAAATGGTTTGTTTGGAGATGGCTTAGCCTTCTGCCACTGTAGCAAAGCTAACCAGCAAATGACCAGATTTTCTGAAGGATTTAGTCCTGTCTAGATAGAATCTGAGCTGTCTGTGCACATCTAGAGAGTGCAGGAGGTTTTCCCCCATGTTCTGGGGATTAGGAAAAAAGGTGGGCAAATGAATGGATTGGTTGAGAGCCACACTGGACACCACCTTGGGCATGAAGGATGGGTTAGTCCTGAGGGATACCCTGTCAGCATGGAAGATGATAAAAGGTTCCACGACCATGAGTGCTTGCAGCTCGGAGACTCTTCTCACTGAAGTGATGGCCAGAATGAAAGCAGTCTTCCAGGAGAGAAAGTTTAGCTCTGCAGAAGAAGCTAGTTCGAAGGGGGGTAGGGTGATCTTTTCCAACACAAAGTTAAGGTCCCATGCTGGGGCTGGTGCTCTTCTGGGTGGCCTCAAGTTGCTAGCCCCTCTTAGGAACTGTCTGATAAAAGGGTGTGAGAAAAGGGACTGCTCAGTGGGAAAATAGTAGCAGATCTGAGATAGCAGAGGCATGAATTTTAATTGAGAAAAGAGAGAGGCCACTGTGTAGCAGGAAAGCTAAGTAATCCAGGATGAGAAGGAGAGAGGGCTGTACCGTATTGGCTCCCTTAGCCTGAATCCAGGTGCAGAACCTTTTCCATTTGTCAGCATAAGACTTTCTAGTGCTAGGGCGTCTGGCCTCACGTGAAACATCTAGAACCTGTTTACTGAGGTTGGCAGATTGATCAGAGGTTAGAGAATAAACCAAGCTGCCAAATTGAGTGTCTGCAATTGGGTATGCATGAATTTCGCTTGCCTCTGGGTCAGGAGGTTTGGAAACTGAGGAAGATGCCATGGTGGCAGTGAGGACAGGCTGCACAGCAAAGGGTATCAGTGCTGGCGAGGCCAATCTGGAACTATAAGAATTGTCCTTGGTTTTTCCTCCTTTATTTTGAGCAGTACCCTGGGGATGAGAGGCAGTGAAGGAAAGGCACAGACAGATAGATTGACCCAGGGGAAGGACAGGGCATCCACTCTCCAAGCTATGCAGTGATGCTCCCTGGTGCAGAATTTGCTGAGCTGATTGTTGTTGTGGGAGGCAAAGAGGCTGACCTTCGGGGTTCCCCATTTCTGAGTTATTAGGGTGATGGTTCTTCTGTTGAGCTGGCACTCAAGATTTCTGCTTAACTGGTTTGCCAGATAGTTGAGAGAACCTGGTAGGAACTGTGCTAACAGGTGGAGTTGTATGGCAGAGGCTGTGTGCCAAAGGGTCATGGCCAGCCTGTATAGAGGGTAGGAGTGAGTCCCTCCCTGCTTGTTGATATACCACATCACAGTGGTGTTTGTCTGTTTTGATCAGGAGATCCCCTGGGGAGAGAAGGGGCTTGAAAGCTATCAAGGCGTGCTGGACAGGCATCATCTCTTTTTGGTTGCTGTGCAGAGGGATTTGCTGTGGGCTCCATTGGCCCTGCATGCACCTGCCTTCCAGATGTTTACCCCAGGCATAGTCTGATGAGTCTGTGGTGAAGGTCTGGGTGGCGGGGGGTTGGTAAGAAAGGTAGTCCCTTGTTATGGGAGCATGCTGTTGCCCACCAAAGAAAATCTTTTCTGAGGCAAGGAATTATAGGTATGAGACTCTAGGTCTTGATAGTGTTGACACCAAAGGCTTTTTAGGTACCATAGAAGTTTCCTCATATGCAGTCTGGCATATGGAATGAGTAGTATGCAAGATGCCATGAACCCCAGAGCTTGCAGGATTTTCCTTGCAGACAGCTGGGGTCTGGTGGCTAGTTGAGAGAAGTAGGCTGTCAGGAAAATTTGCTTTTCTGGTGTAAGCAATGCCATCTGGGATGCTGTGTCCAGGCTTGCTCCCAGGAATATAATCCTTTGGGTGGGCACCTGTTTTGGATTTCTTTTTGTTGATTGAGTACCCTAGGGAGGTTAGTAAGGACTTTACAAAGGCCAGGTGCTTGAGCAGCTTTTCCTGGTTGTCTGCCTGAATTAGGCAGTCATCTAAGTACGGGTAAATCTGGAAATTCCTTTGTTTGCAAACGGCAATGGCCGAAGCCAAACATTTTGTGAAAGCTCTGAGAAGCAGTAAATAAGCCAAAGGGAAGTGCAGGGGACTGAAATTACTGAGATCTTGCCCTGAAATGGAGATATTTCCTGCATGATTCCCTGATAGGAATGTGGAGGTAGGCCTCTTTTAGATCTAGGGTGGCTAGCCAAGCATCCTTGGAGAGCATGGGTAGCAGCTGCTGGAGGGTGAGCATTTTGAATTTTGGGATCACCAGGAAGGTATTTAGAATGGATAGATTGAGGATGGGGCACCAGGTGCCCTCTTTTCTGGGTACCAGATAAAGTCTGGAGTAGAAACCTTGGCCTTTCTGTCCTGCAGGAATGTGCTCTACTGCCCTCATATAGAGCAGGGAAAGGACTTGCTTTTGCACCTTTCTCCACTTGGTTTGGAGGTAGATCTGGGAACCCTTTTGGGGTTGGAAGGGTGTGGAAAGAAAATCTGTATCCCTGGGACACTATGTTGAGAACCCAGCTGTTGTCGGTAATGGTGGCCCAGGTGCTTGTGTGAAAGGAGAGTTTTCCTCCTAGGGGTAAGTGAAGGAGGGCAGAGGAAGGGGGTGGGGGAGGTGAGTCATGGTGCGTTCTTGTTATACAGGGGGTGGCTTAGAACTCCCTGGTTTTGAAGTGGAGGTAGTCCACTGCTTAGATCTCTGCATTCCCTGTGGCTGCTGTCTGGGGGGGGTCTGGTTCCCTGGGGTCTGGGCTGAACTGGCTTAGTGGGAGCAGGAAAGTGGGACAGTGCTTGGTGGGACAATGCCTGCTGAACCTGGGTGGCTGGACCTGTAAGAAATCCTTAACTGTCTGCATAGATTTTGTTTTTTCTTCCATCGTTTTTAAGACCTCTTCTGCCTTAGTGCCAAACAAGTTGTCTTTGTGGAAGGGGGCATCCAACAATTTAGATTTGACATGGTCTGGCAAGGGCTGTTCCTTAAGCCATGCATGCTTTCTAATGACAGATCTGATGACTGCTGCCCTGCAAGAAGCTTCTAGGGCATCAAAACCACAGTGCATGGTGTGTTTCGTTACTTGACTTGCAGAATGCATTAACTCTTGTAACTCTTTAGATTCTGCACAAGCAGGAAAGGAAGACATTTTTTGTTTGAGGAGTTCCAGGGTATGTTGCTGAAATTTTAGCATATGGAACTGACAATTTGGTGGCCTGATAGCAAGAGTAGCTGAGGTGTACACTTTTTTTTACCCCATCTGTCTAGTGCTCTGGAATCACTATCTGAGGGGGTGAGATTCTTAGCAGAGGTTGCTTTAATCCCTTTAGGCCCTTGAAAAATTATCTCAGCGGCAGCAGTAGGATTTTTAAAAAGAAATTTGTGAGAGTCAGGGACTCTGTAGTACCTGTCTGGTTTTCTGGGTGCAGGAATGAGGGTGTCATGAATTAAGCTGGATTCCAGGAAAACATCCTCCACAACATCAAGGACTGGGGGGATGGATAAGGGTCTGTGCTGTGGAAGATCTAAAAATTCCCCGAGTCTCTTTTTAGACTGAGGTAGTCCTGACTCTCCCACTAGAAATGCTCCCTTAAGGTATGAAGGGTTTCCCCAAAGGAAAAATCCTCTGGGGGAATGGCTGAAGGGATGGAATATTCTGCATCGGAATCCTCATAAGTAGAGAGGGGTTGCATGTCTTCATATTCAGATGCATCAGAGTCATCTGACTCTTGTTCAGACAAAACTACTGGGGACAGATCTCTTCCTTTTGGAGGGGTTAGCTTGGCTTTCCCTGATCAGCATGATAAAGTCTTCCGCCATTTTAAGCATTTGAGACTGAGGAAAGGAAGCAGGTGCCTGAGATTGGGTCATCAATTTCTTGGGTGTGGTTTGTACCCTGGGCCTAAGAAACGCAGTCATTTTTGAAAGAACAGTAGTTGAGAAAAAAGACATTGATTTGTGTCGAGAATCGGTAGTGCAAAGGACTTCCTCAGAAGCTTGTGCCTGCTCAGTGGCTCTGGACCCATCCAGGGTAGAGACGACCGCAGGATCCTTAGTCAAAAAAAGAGTTGTTTGGCATACCAGAGTCTGAAAGCATCTTGGTAGTGGCCTGTGAATCCACAGAAGCGGACATCAGGGGCTGCAAAAGCACCTCACTGAGGACCGGAAAACTGACGACTAGCTTAACAGGAGCATAGTCGGTAGGTTTGGACCTGTGCGGTCTGTCTCTGTCTTTACATTTTTTTGGAAGATCTGCTGTTGGACGGCTTACTAAAGCCATATCGGAGTTCAAGGACTGTAAGCAAAAATATCTAGCTACAATAAGGGCCAGATGACGGATAGTTCTGGGATTGAACAAAGCACAGAAGTGACAACGAGGGATGTAATGGTCTGGGCCTAAACAAGTGATGCAGTAAGAATAAAAGTCTCGGTGTGGTATTTGCTTTCCACAGGCGAGACCATTGTTAACTTTTTTCTGACATTGGTTAGTGCAAGAAAAAAGGATCCCCAACGAAATACTTCGCTTTAGAAGAATTCAGCTTCAATTCGGTAGACGAAACTTGGGTAGCGGACAACCGGCACTCGTGTGAACTGCTTATGCTTTGGACTCCACGGCAAGAAAGACTGATGTAATGATGTCGGCTGCCTTACTTTATAATACTGACCGGATGTCAGTCCTGAAGCGACAGCAACCGATGCAGAAATACTAAGCCTCTGGTATTCGGGCCGGCCGAGGGCTACCCTGGCAGGGATAACCTAAATGTGATGACTGCAGCAGTGAAACACAAAGAACATCTTTTAATACTCAGTAGCAAAGTCCACACAAACATTATCCTAAAACCAAACTTCAGTTACAGCTACCCCAATTACCCCAGAGTCATTCCTGTTGGTATCATGGACAAACACTTCTCCACAACTTCTGTAGTCATCTTGTTGAGACAGATATCTTCAGACAGTGTAAGAATTGTCTCATGCTGTCTTGACGACCATCTATTACTTACTAGCATAACAGTGTTTGAAAGATGTACATATATAATATTCTTGGAAGCATAAATCTCATTATCATATACAATACATTCAAAACACCAAGAGAGTCATCAGTACATCACACCTCTTCAAGGCCATCACAATACACACTCATATGCTGAGGTTCTAAACATAAACTTGCTTAAACCTCAAAGACCTCCAAAACACAACACATGCACAAAGCACACTCAGAAAGTTAAGCCTACATCCTCACATAGCACAAAGAGCCCCAAAGTCAAAGATGCTGAACCACTGAGCAAGGAAAGAGTGACAGTTGTTTGTTTGGTGACAGGAGCTATCAGATTATGCATACACTCAAATCCTTGAACGAGTTCCAGTAGGAGTATTTTATAGTTCATGCAGGTGTCAGTGACTTCAGGTATACCTCCCTAGACTATATGAAGAGAGACATGATGGGAGCTCTCAGACAACTGTGCAGCATATTACCATCACCAAGGATTGATGCCATGATAGGGGCAATAAATAATTGACTTCAATAACTGGCTTAATTTTTTGTGTCATTTACAGGGGATCCAAAATTCTTTGCCTGAAAGGATATGACTTACGACAGATCACGCTGCTTCACTGGGAATGGACTGCATCTGTCCCCCCTCGGGTTTTGGTTATTGGCAAAAACATTGCCTAAAAAAGGCACTATGGGGGAGGGAAACATCAACTTGATAAACCTACCAACATAACAAAACAAGCAAAAAAAAAATAAATAAGAAGGTGCTACTGATCAATGCTAGGAGCTTAAACAAGAAACTCCACTCCATACAAGCCCTTCTCACACTAGAGGACATTATGTGCATACTGACAGACACATGATTTAAAACGGCAGAGAGGACTCTGGCTGTGCAGGGCCACAATGCCTTCCACAAGTTTAGACCAGCTACTGTGCACAAGTGTAAAAAAGGTGAAGGTATCAATCTACATCAAGAAGAGACTCACATCAAGGCTAGTAAAGCAGTATGAGGTACTAGAGCTTCTTCATGTCCAAATAACCATCAGAAATGTCCCATAGCATATTAGCTAGCTATAGAACTCCCTCTATGACACAAGAAAGCCACAACTCCTATCTGCAGAACTAGAATCACTCCACATTAAACCCAAATACATTTTCCTAAGCTATCCAACCATAGACTGGGAAGCCTACATCATCACTAGTACACAAGCAGAGATTCTTGGACTGTCAAAACAAACATCCTGGAACAATCAGTTTGAGTCCTCACAGTGGGGAGGAGAAGCAATAGCATCTTGCATCCTGTCCTTACTAATATGGGAACATCTAGCACAGTCTCTTGGTTATCTTCATCACTTGTTAGGTCTGACTATAAAGCAGTCTCCATGGAAATAAAATTGAAACCAGAGATCCCTTCCAACCAAGGAACCTTTAGAATTTTCTTTAAGACAAAATACCTGTTCTTAACTCATACACTGGCAAGCTTCAAATCCCCACCAAACCAAGTTAATTCCACTGAATATGCAGAAATGTACACCATCACACTACACTAGCATGTAAACAGCTGCAGAGATGCAGCTGTACCCCACAGGGGCAATTGCTTGGCAAAACCCAGAAACAAACCCACATGGTAGAACCACAATACCAGCAAGTTTTATAATAAAAAGGAAAATAATTTTGACCAAAAGTTGTTGTTGTTGTTTGTCTTTCGGCGTTTTCCCGGTAAGGGGTCACCACACAGGAACTCCATTCCGCTAATGATTGGCAGTAGATTTTTTTTACGAAACGCCGAGGTGCCAGCTCGACGCCTAACCTACAATGAAGGCACGCCCATTTAAGCACGCATGTCTTTCGAACGCTACCCAACCGCGGGGAGGACATGCAGACTCCACACAGAAGGCACTCCCAAGCCAAGCCGAGAATCGAACGGGAGAACCTCTTGCTGTGAGGTAACAACGCTATCGCTGTACCACCGCGGAATAATTTTGACCAAAAGTAAGAACAGTAAATACCAGGATGTTACAGTCCTAGTCACTGAAATAAACAAACACCTCCGGTGCTTAATAAAATCCACCAAAGCCAAGTTTGAGGCTAAAACAGCTACCCAAGCCAAAGACAATCACAAGACATTTTTAGTTGTGTTCATAATTTCAAAAGCACAATGCACTGAGTTGACTGAATGATGTTACCAATACTGAAGCTGAAGATACAGCAAACCTACTGGCCAATAAATTTAGCGCTAAATTTACCACTCTCTCCCCTCTGTCAGTACCTGAAACTGACTTGCTTCCAGCTACCATACACATCAAGTGCTAAAGGTGCAATCAACAGGCAAAAATACTGCATTAGTGGGTCCTGATACCATCCATGGATGAATCATAAATAGCATGAAGCACAATTTAGCCACACCCCCTAACAACACTGCTCAAAGTCAGCCTTCATACAGGTTTGTACCAAGTGAATGGAGAAGAGCTTATGTCATTCCCCTGCATAAGGGACGACCTTCCATAGACAGAGGCAACGACAGACCCATAAGTCTGACCAGCCACATATGCAAAGCCATGGAAATACTTATCATGGATAAGGACATAGGGAACCTCCAAACACTGGACCTCTCTCAGTTTGGACTTGTCAAGGGCAGGTCATACTTACTCAACCTGGTGGATTTTTTTTGAAAAGGTCACCAAGGCAAAGGATGAAGGTAAAAATGGTACACATTGCAAACCTCAACATGGCCAAAGCTTCTGACACAATTCCCCATTCAGGCATAGTAGACAAACTCAAACTGGGAATAAACCACTATGTCACCTGCTGGATTGTTAACTGGTTCACATATAGGATGCAGGAAATCAAAATAGGGGAAGTTACCACCACAAAGAGACCAGTCACAAGTGGAGTCCCCCAGAACTTTGTGCTTGCACCTATCCTGTTTGGCATCAACTTTTCTGAAGTAAAAGAAAACACCAAAGGGTTCCTGCTGACAAGCTCTGCAGAAGACTACAGGCTAGGAGCAGTCACTGAATCTTGAAATGACTTTGCCGTTATGCAGGAAGGTCTGTCCCAAATAAATAAGTGGTGCCAGAATCATGGACTGAAACTAAATATCAAAAATGCATTACTGTATACTTTGGGAAGTCATCTATACCAGGGAACTACCACATTAACAATACAGTCACTAGAGTTGACCCAGTTGATCAGAATTTAAGAACTTATGTGGATAGTAACCACACTTTTGAGGAATGTATCCATTGTTGTAAGAAAGTCCTTCTATACTGCACAGCTTTATAAAGATCTTGGGATATCACTGGTCCCCTTTACTCCGCACTCATTAGGCCAGTTACTGAATATAATGCCCCCTTTGGCATGTACCAGTCGAGACACATGCTACAACTGGAATGCCTACAGAGATACCTTACTTAAAAAAGATAAAAGGCCCACACAACATGTTTCACAAGAACTGACTTAAAGGCCTGTTACTATACTCTGTATCCTGCAGACTGAGAAGAGTTCACCTGCTGGTGGCATACAAAGTCCTCCAACCCAATACTGATGACTTTACTGCACATCGGCATGCCAAATGGCATCAAATCAGAACTACATGATCTAAAGGATATATACCTCTTCTGCAACATTCACAGAATGGTTTGGAGAGACAGGTACATCTCGCAGAGGATACCCCATCCAGATAAAAAAAAAAAAAAAAACTCGAATCTATGGATGGGAAACAAAAGTTTATCCCAAGACTGCCCTCCTGTACTATTAATGGACATAAGCAGCAACTAAAAGCTTTATCCCATGCATGTGACCCCTCAACTTATCTATGGTATGATGTTGGTTATTTTCAATAGGGATAATATATAATTTTTTTTTTCAAACAAGAAACATTTTAAATTAAATTATCACTTATGTCATACGCAATCATACATTTATATGATACATGAAAACAAATCATTGACACTTTTAGTTGCAAACACTAAACATCATTTATAATCTATAGTCATTGCCAGTCAAACATTACATAGCTCATTCAGTTCCTGCCTTCCCTTAAAACTCATTCCTCCTCCAAAACATTTTTCTGCATATATTGCTCCCACAATTCCCATTTTTTTCCTGTAATTTGCTCCTACCCTTTTCTAAAGATCCCATTTCCAGGCATTTCATCTCGGTTACTATATTTACAACTTCTAGTACAGTTGGTTTAGACTTGGATTTCCATTTTCTAGTAATTGCTTTTTCAGCAGCCACCATAATTAGACTCAGCAAGGCCTTACAATGTCTAGGCAATTCCGATTCTGTATCACAACACAAAAAAATAATTTCCTTAGCAGCACCAATTTGCACATGTAGTATTTCTGATACAGTAGTTTGCAGGGAATTTTTTTTAAGTCTGCCACTTCATCACACTCCTAAAAAATATGTGCCTAATTACGTCTTTCTTCACATTTACACCTCCAACATTTGTCATCTACCCTAGGAAATTCTTTGGAGTCTACTTGGTGTTAAATCTACCAATGTAAACATTTCCAAGCAAAGATCTTAAATCTTCTTGACTTTGTTGCATATTTAGGAGACATATATTCTCCATCATTTCTTTTGAATTGCTTATCCAGTCTTTCTTCCTCATCCTTTCCAACCTCTTCCAATTGATACTTATTATCATGCAATATTTCATATGCTCTTTTTTTTTTTTTTTTAATAGCAGCTTCTGTTCTAGATTCTGCTAAAAACTCTACCAGTGATGGTCTTTCGCTTAGGATCCCCCTATTTCATTCTCTTTGCCTGTACTTTAATATCAATCGTCGATAGGGAAGGCAATCTTTAGCCTGCAGTCCAAAGAAATTCTTGGCCTCTTCCCATTCTACTACCTTTCCCTCTTATTATTTGTTCCCAATACCTTGGTTCCTTTACCACTTTTCTCCAGTAAATTCCAGCCCCCTCTTGCCTACTGTCTGTATCCCTAACTGCAGTCATCCCTATTAGCAGAATCTCCTTTCTCCATTCACGTGTTGGCTTTGTTCTTAAAATACTTTCTGCTAGTTTACGAATATAATATTCTGTAATGGTTACTGTTATTCCCTTAAAGATCTGCATCCAAAATCCCATTCTCTCCTTGTTTCTTGAGCCTCCCCATGTTTCGTTATCATCCTTTCTACTTTGAATTATAGCTTTCTGCTTGTGCTATGTATAGCAGCCTTAAATGTATAGCTCTGAAATACCCTTTCAAATTAGGTAATCCCAAACCACATTGTTCTATTGGAAGGATCAGCTTATCCCACTTAACTCTTGCCATTCTCCTCCCAGATAAAATCCTTCAGCTCTTTATTAACTGATACCAACTTCTCCTCTAGTTGATAAACATATGTCTGACCTATGTATAAAACTAAAGGGACCAAAAACACCTTGACTGCTTGTATCTTGCTATAAATATGCATAAAACACAGCTTCCAATTTCTCACTTTTTCTTTTTGTTTAGTTTCTTTTCACATATCCTTAGCTGCCACAAGAGAATCCTTTTTAATCTGTACTCCGAAGTACTTCATTTTATTATGTTCCCATAAATATGGGTATTGCTAGACCAATTTGTGTGGCTACATAGTTTACAGGTACTGCCTTTGTTTTATCTTCATTAATTCTGTATCCCAAAAAGACTTGAAACTGTCCCAAAATGTGCCACAACACTGAAATGTTGTTTTCTGGTTTTATGAGGCATAAAATATCATCTGTAAATAAAGCCACCTTTTCTCGACTACCATACCAATTATATCATTGAATTTCTGAGTCCTTTATTTCGTTTGCCAATGTTTCTAAATATAACAAACAAAGGGGAAAGAGGACACCTCTACCTGCTTCCTTTGCTCAAAACAAAACTTATGAGGGGAACCCATTTACTTTAATTTTTGCCTCCAATTCCTCATATACCCTTCCAAAGCAACCATAAAATTTTATCAGGGAATACAAATGCTTCTACTGCACTGCTCATAAAATCTAAGCTTACTCTGCCAAATGCCTTCTCTGCATCAAGACCCAACAACAACAATGGTATTTTCTTACATTTTGCTTCCCTCTGGATCACCACTGTTCTATTAATGTTGCCAAATGTTTGTCTCCCCCTCTATAAAACCACAGTGATCCATATCTATCAATGTTGGCATCAACTTTGCCATTCTTTTAGCCATTACATAAAAACACTTTATAATGGGTTTAGAATTGAAATGGGCCAATATGAAGCTGGATCTGATGGGTTTTTACCATCTTTATGTATTAGAGATACCACCGCTTTCTTCCAGATGCTGGTGCTCTCCTTTTTTTTTTAAATACTATTAAAGACGACCTTCCAGATTCTTTATCAGCTTTTTTTCACTCCCAGCTTCCAAGCTTTCACAGAAATACCATCTATTCCTGGGTACTTTCCTATAGAATGGTTATACGTTGCCATTTTTATCTCATTTCCTCCCTTTCTAACATAGAATTCATAACTATTGACCACGGGATGATAAAGCCAATCTCTAACCAAATGGGGTAGGTTAATTTGAGCACAAAAAGGGAAATTGGCTAGGCTTAAAATGGTCTCAAAAATGCAACCCTCCCTACCTCGGAGTGTTTCTTTTGGATACTCCTTCACCAAATAAGAGCTCCTTTCTACAACTACTTGGCACAAACTGCACACAGTGAATTCAGCTGTACAGCCTATCACCCCTAAACATACATCCACATTCATCCAACAGGTACTTCCTAGTTCAGATTAGTAAAAACCAAAAGAAAACTCTAGCAAGGCTAGACTTTCCACTGTGTGACTCCTTAAACCTCTTGTATTAGAGGCAACATGGGATATATGCAAACGACCCTTTAAGGACATCAGGTGTTTCAGTTATATGGCAATTCTGAATGCCCATGACTTTTTAGGTCTATTTATGGACAAATTCAGGCCAATAAAGCCAAACCTCATTAGCTGTGGACATGCACGTTTCAGCCTTCTTCTTAAGTCATCATCAGCACAGCATACTGTTAGTTGGATATGGTTTTATTGGCCTGAATTTGTCCATAAACAGACTTAAGAAAAACGTCATGGACAATTAGAATTTAGAAATGAGGCCCTCACTATGACCCAAACAACCTGGAATCAATCAGTGATCCAGGCTGGAGCCAGTTAGAGAGAAGGATAAAAGAAGACTTGCCTGCCCACCCTTTCCCTATGTGATATGGCTAAGGCATGGAGCATGTACCCTGTGCGTAACTCTTTCTTGTTCTATTCTATTCCTTGGCAGACACGGAACAACACAGGTAGTGTCGTCAACAGATGTACGACTACATGAGGGTTTCAGTCATCCATGGAAGTGAGTGAAGAACCTCACAAATGTTCACTGCAAGCTCACCTCTTCAGTGCTAATGGCATGTGTGGAAGAAATGGAAAAACAACCAGGATTCATATTACAAAATTATAAAACACTAGCTGAAACTTCAAATAAGAAACTATAAATGTTCGTAGAGCAAGACAATGGAGGGAATACCAATAATCCCAGTATATACGTTGTTCAAAACAGCAATAAATCCAAGGACTTCTACGGAATAAAAACCAGGTTTATTCAGATAAGACGTGGTAAGCGCTTTCGCTAAAATAGCTTCTATTCAGATAAGACGTGGTAAGCGCTTTCGCTAAAATAGCGTCCTTGGATTTATTGCTGTTTTGAACAACGTATATACTGGGATTATTGGTATTCCCTCCATTGTCTTGCTCTACGAACATTTATAGTTTCTTATTTGAATTCTTTTTTGCTGTTCGTTGTAGAGCATTCACTCCGTTTGACTTTTTTATTATTCGACTAGCTGAAACTTGTTTATTCCAACTTTTCTCAGCAGTTTTAAGCTAACTTCTACATCTCTAAACTTACATTCACTGCACATCCAGCTCAAAGCAGCAGTCATTATCTATAAACATGAAAATGTTCTCTCTAACCTGTAGCTCATATTTTAACTGCACTAAATGCCAAATTACTAAACAAATGATAGTTTTACCTAGCTCTCTCCCTGCAGAATTACAGTGCTGCCTTACACTCTCTAGATTCAACTGTCTGTCAGTCTCTGACATCCACTGATCCTTAACTCAAAAGCTTCAATTTCTAGACTTAAAACTTTACTGCAGAGAAAAGAGATAATACTTCCCATCAAAGAACTTCCTCTACATTCCTAATGAGAAATCAGTCAAACTCAAATTGGGGGGGGGGGGTACTCTGATCATCCCTATCCGGTAGAAAGTAGACCGTGCTTGATCATTCGACACTTTCACCTTTTCATGAGCAACAAGCCTCAGATGGATTACTTTTTATAGTAGAGGCATGGACAGGAGCTTTTCATGGGGGTGGGTGCTTTTCATTCTTGCCCCATCAGCATTGTTTTTCCATTACACAGCCATGTACATAATGGCACCATGATGGCGTGTACTCCATACCATCTATGCTCCATCCTAATGCATGTCATGCATACCTTAGTGTATTCTGTTCCAATGCAACCAGCCTCATGCAAGTGTCACAGCGTAGAAACCTTCTCCTATGCTCTTCCTTTAGCCACTGGCTGCTCATTCCTTCTGTGCATAGCCACACAATGTGGCATCTCAGTTACATAAATATATACGGTTGGCAGACTAAAAAGCAGGTCTTTCTTCATAATGTCATGAAGAAACACAGCTCCTATGTCAATGTATTTCAGTACTGACTGCAACTTTATTACACCATCTCTTCTAGGCAAGTTAATTCCACGTATTTTAAATGGAACTACTGGTCAAAAATTACATATCTTATATATGCTTTTTGTAGATCAATGTGTCTGTATATACTTTTAAGAAGCTAGCCAAGGGCTTGCACAAGTGTATAAATAGTGAGCACGTGTGAGCCTGACTGCCACTTTGTAGTTAGCTGTTGAGATGTAAGCATATTATGCATGTAAACTCTGTTAACTAGTTTGTTCTTATTTAAAGATGCTATCCATCCTGATGAGTTTTGTATGTATTAAAGCATCTGAAAGAAACCCCAAGCCTACTTGTTATATGTGTTAGAGACGATCGAGTGACATGGAATCAGAAGAGGAATGTCTAAAGGACACAGTGCCAGAACCGGCATATCTAAAAGGACATGAAGTTAGAAGAAGCATACCAAAGGGGCATGAGGTCAGAAACGGCTTGGCTAAAATTATTTAGGGCACTTGTTTAGATGCTGGTGGAATATAGACGAGTGGATCATCCTAAATGTGCATACTTCGCAAAACAGGTCAGAAGTGAATTCCATGTATTAAAATATGCTCAGCACTATTTCTTTTCACATAATATGAAATTGGTCATACGGAACATTCTAAATAATATTCACATAAACAAATATGTACGATATTGATAAAAATATTCAAATCACTATGGAAAATGTTCGAAATAAAGTCCAAATTGCATAAAACGAATAAAATAAAGGGAAGTGACTGTATTTTCACAAAACATATGTATTTTTCATATTAAGCAAAGAGATCAGAGCTATCTGAAGTGTATAAAGTGTTTTGCA
The DNA here is from genome assembly GCF_019279795.1 of Protopterus annectens. Taxonomy (NCBI): domain Eukaryota; kingdom Metazoa; phylum Chordata; order Ceratodontiformes; family Protopteridae; genus Protopterus; species Protopterus annectens. Next base: position 993,935,220 of record NC_056746.1, on the reverse strand, counting down.
TGTTTGTGCAGTGTTACAGTAAAGCTGTTTCATAGAGTACAGCCATTGCAGAGCATATTTCGAAGAGTTTATTGTGCATTTGAATGTTGCTGGGTCAGAAGCCACAGAAAGGGAACACTCATTTGTGTATGCACCTGCTATCTACAATGGAGAGGAAGAAAACTGTCGTATTGTTGTACTGGCTACATCAAGGGAGGACCCACAGTGCTTAAAAAGTACAGTTGTGTACACTTATCATAAATGTAGATGTTCAAGTGCATTCACTGTTACAGTCATCACATTTGGGTTATCCTTGCCAGGGTAGCCATCGGCCGGCCCAAATACCAGAGACTTAGTATTTCTACATCGGTTGCTGTCGCTTGAGAACTGACGTCAGGTCATCAGTAGTATAAAGTAAGGCAGCTGATGCCATTACATCAGTTTTTCTTGCCCTAACCTGTCAGGAGCCCCCAAGTAAGAGACCAGGTTCTGGTGGAAGAACTCCACCAGTGGAAAATAAATATCAATATGTCCCCTGTAAAGGAGAAAAAGAAAAAAGGGGGATGGAGAGAGGAAAACCAGGACTGCAACAGTGAATACACATGCGAACATCTACATTTATGGCAAGTGTACACAACTGTACTATGTTTTTCATGTTTCACTGTTGCAGTCATCACATTTGGGCAGATTGCCAAAACTAAGGAAATGGGTGGAGGCAGTCAAGGAAGCTATGGGCTGGCTAGGATGCCCTGCAAGACTGCAGAGGCAAACCCTGCCTTGGATTTGAAGAGTGGCAGGTGGTAATGCTTGGTAAAAGTGTGAACAGATGTCCAGGTGGCATCCTCCAGGATGTCCCTGGTGGGGAATACTCTGAGGAAAGCTGCAAAGGTGGTGGCTGCTTTGGTGGAGTGCGTCCTGACCCCCTTGGGGGGAGGTTTACCATGCTGTTTGTAGCAGAAATGGATGCAGTGTGCTATCCATTTGAAATGGTTTGCTTGGAGATGGCTTTGTCTTCTGCCCCTGTCGCAAAGCTAACCAGCAATTGATCAGATTTTCTAAAGGATTTAGGCCTGTCCAGATAGTATGTGAGCTGTCTGTGCACAACTAGAGAGTGAAGAATCCTTTCCCCCTTGTTCTGGGGATTAGGAAAGAAGGTGGGAAAATGAATGGATTGGTTGAGAGCCACGCTGGACACCACCTTGGGAATGAAGGATGGGTTAATTCTGAAGGATACCCGGTCTGCATGGAATATGATGAAGGGTTCCACAGCCATGAGTGCTTGCAGCTCAGAGACTCTTCTGGCTGAAGTGATGGCCAGAAGGAATGCCGTCTTCCAGGAGAAATTTTAGCTCTGCAGAAGAAGCTGGTTTGAAAGGAGTCAGGGTGAGCTTTTCCAAGACAAAGTTAAGGTCACAAGCTGGTGTTGGTGCCCTTCTGGGGGGCCTCAAGTTGCTAGCCCCTCTGAGGAACTATTTGATCAGAGGGTGTGAGAAGAGGGGCTGCTCAGTGGGAAAATGAGCAGAAAGCAGAGCCATGAATTTTTATACAGGAGAAGGCCAGACCACTGTGTAGTGGTTCAGCCAAGTAATCCAGGATACGAGGGATGAAGGGCTGTGCCGTATTGGCCCCCTTAGACTGGATCCAGGTGCAGAACCTTTTCCATTTATCTGCATAAAACCTTCTGGTGCTAGGGCGTCTGGCCTCATGGATAACATCCAGAACCTGTTTACTGAGGATGGCAAGATTGGTTCGGGGTTAGGGAAAAAGCTAAGCTGCCAAACTGAGAGTTTGCAATTGGGGATGCATTTATTCCCCTTCCCTCTGGGTTAAGGGGTTTGGAATCTGAGGAAGATGCCACGGAGGCAGTGGGGACAGACTGCGCAGCAAGGGGTACCAGTGCTGTTGGGGCCAGTCTGGAGCTATAAGAATGGCCTTGCTTTTTCCTCCCTTATTTTGACCAGTACCTTGGGGATGAGAGGTTGGGGAGGAAAGGCATAGAATGAGAGGTTAACCCAGGGGAAGGACACTGCATCCTCTTTCCAAGCCATGCAGTGGATGTTCCCTGGTGCAGAATTTGCTGAGCTGATGGTTGGTGTGGGAGGCAAAGAGATCGACCTCCGGGGTTCCCCATTTCTGATTTATTAGGTTGAAGGTACTTCTTTTGGGCTGCCACTCATGTGGGTCCAGAAGGTTTCTGCTTAATTGGTCTGCCAAGGAGTTGAGACAGCCTGGTAGGTACTGTGCTAACAGGTGTAGTTGCATGGAAGAGGCTGTAAGCCAAAGGGTCATGGCCAGCTTGTATAGAGCATAGGAGTGAGTCCCTCCCTGCTTGTTGATGTACCACATCACAGTGGTGTTGTCTGTTTTGATCAGAACCACCTCTGGAGAGAGTAGTGGTTTAAAAGTTATCAAGGAGTGCTTCACAGCCATCATCTCTTTTTGACTGATGTGCAGGGGGATTTGCTGTGAGCTCCATTGCCCCTGTATGCACTTGCCATCCAGATGTGCACCCCAAGCATAGTCTGATGCGTCTGTGGTGAGGGTCTGGGAGGTGTTGGGTGGGAAGAAGGGCAGTCCCTTGTTGTGGAAGCATGCTGGTGTCCACCAAAGAAATTCCTGTCTGAGGCAAGGGATTATAGGTAGAAGAGTTTCCAAGTCTTGAGAGTGTTGACACCAAAGGCTCTAAGTACCACTGAAGTTTTCTCATATGCAGTCTGGCATATGGAATGAGAAGTATGCAAGATGCCATGAACCCCACCACTTGCAGAAAGCTGGGGCCTGGTGGCAAGTTGAGAGAAGGAAGCTGTCAGGAAAATTTGTTTCTCAGGTGTAAGGTATGCCATCTGGGATGCTGTGTCCAGACTTACTCCAAGGAAGATTATCCTTTGAGTGGGGAACCTGTTTCGATTTCTTTTCATAGATTGTGTACCCTAGGGAGGCTAGTAGGGTCTTTACAAAGGTCAGGTGCTTGAACATCTTTTCCTGGCCGTCTGCCTGAATAAGGCAGTCATCTAAGTAGGGGTAAATTTGAATATTTCTTTGTCTGGAAAAGGCATTGGCTGGAGCCAGACATTTTGTGGAAACTCTTGGAGCAGTAGATAAGCCAAAGGGAAGCGCAGAGAACTGACAGTGTTGAGATCCTGCCCTGAAGCGGAGATATTTCCTGCATGATTCCCCAATAGGAATGTGGAGGAAGGCCTCTTAGATCTAGGGTGGCTAGCCAGGCATCCTTGGAGAGCATGGGTAGCAGCTGCTGGAGGGTGAGCATTCTGAATTTTGGGATCACCAGGAAGGTGTCTAGAATGGATAGATCGAGGATGGGGCACCAGGTGCCCTCTTTTCTGGTTACCAGAAAAATTCTGGCGTAGAAGCCTTGGCCTATCGGTTCTACAAGAACTTACTCTATTGCCCTCAAAGAGAGGAGGGAATGGATTTGCTTTTGAGCCTCTGCCCATTGATTTGGTGGTAGATGTGGGAACCCTTTTGGGGTTGTAAGGGTGTGGAAGGTGAATTTGTAACCCTGAGACACAATGTTAAGAACCCATTGGTCCTTGGTAATGGTGGCCCAGATGCTTGAGTGAAAAGAGAGTATTCCTCCTATGGGTAGGTGAAGGTGGGCAGATGGGAGGTCAGGAGGAGGTGAGTCATTGTGAGTTCTTACCATAAGGGGGTGGCTTAGAACTCCCTGGTTTTGAAGTGGAGGTAGTCCACTGCTTAGATCTCTCCATTCCCTGGGGTTGCGGTCTGGGGGTTCTGTTTCCACTGGGCCTGTCTGCCCAGAGCAGGAAAGGACCAGTGTTTAGAGGGGCAATGCCTGCTGAACCTTGAGGGGCTGGACCCGTAAGAAATCTGTTTGCATAGATTTTGCTTTTTCTTCCATCTTTTTTAAGACCTCTTCTGCCTTGGTGCCAAATAAGTTGTCGTTGTGCAAGGGAGTATCCAACAATTTAGATTTGACAAGGTCTGGCTGAGGCTGTTCCTTAAGCCATGCATGTCTTCTAAAGACAGATCCAGTGACTGCTGCCCTGCAAGAAGTTTCTAGGGTGTCAAAACCACAGTGCAAAGTGTGTTTAGTTACTTGACTTGCAGAATGCATGAAGTCTTGTAAATCTTTAGATTCTGCCCAAGCAGGAAAGGAAGACATTTTTGTTTAAGGAGTTCCAAGGTATGTTGCTGATATTTAAGCGTATGGAACTGACAATTTAGTGCCCTGATAAGCAAGAGTGGCTGAGGTGTATACTTTTTTACCCCATCTGTTCAATGTTCTGGAATCCCTGTCTGAGGGGGTGGGATTCTCAGCAGAGGCTGCTTTAATCCCTTTTGGCCCTTGATAAATGATCTCAGGGTCAGCTGTTGGATTTTTAAAAAGATATTGGTGTGAGTCAGAGACTCTATAGTACCAGTCTGCTTTTCTGGGAGCAGGAGGAGGTGTCAGGAGTCAAGCTGGATTCAAGGAAATCATCACCCACCACACCCAGGACTGGGGGCATGGCCAAGGGTCTGTGTTGTGGTAGATCTAGGAATTCCCCGAGTCTCTTTTTAGACTGAAGGTAGCCCTGACTCTCCCACTGGAAATGCTCCCTTAAGGTATGTAGGGTTTACCCCAAAGGAAAAATCCTCCGGGGGAGAGGCTGAAAGAATGGATTCCTCTGCATCAGAATCCTCATATGTGCAGAGGGGTTGCATGTCTTCATAGTCAGATGCATCAAATTCATCTGAGTCTTGCTCAGACAAAACTACTGGGGACAGATCTCTTTTCCTTTTTGAGGGGGTGGCTTGGCTTCCCCTGCTTAGCATGATAAGGTCTTCCACCATTTTAAGTATTTTAGACTGAGATAAGGAAGCAGGTGCCTGACAGTGGCTAGTCGGTTTCTTGGGTGTGGTTCAAACCCTGGGCCTAAGGAACTCGGCTGTTTGCGAAAGAAGACATCTGCTTGCATCGAGATTCTGTAGTGCGAAGGATGTCCTCGGAAGCCAGTGCCTGCTCAGCGGCTCCAGACCCATCCAAGGTAGAGATGACTGCAGGATCCTTAGACAAAGAAGAGTTCTGCAGCATACCGGACTCCGAAAGGGTCTCAGTAGTAGCCTGTGAATCAACTGAAGTGGGCATCAGGGGCTGCAAAAGTGCCTCACTGAGTACCGGAGAACGGACGACTAGCTTAAGGGAAGTGCTGTCAGTAGGTTTGGACCTGTGCAGTCTGTCTCTGTCTTTATCTTTATGTTTTTTCAGAAGATTTGATGTCAGATGGCCTACCGAAGTCATATCAGAATTCGAAGACTGTAAATTAAAATATCTGGCTACAATAAGGACATGACTAAGGATAGTTCTGGAGTTGAACAAAGCACAGAAGCGACATTGGGGGCGACGTCGTGGTCTGGGCCTAGACAAGTGATGCAGTAAGAGTGGAAGTCTTGGTGAGGTATTTGCTTTCCACAGGCGAGACAATTAACTATGTCTGACATCAGTTACTGCAAGAAAAATGGATCCCCAACAGGGTACTTAGCTTTAGAAGACTTCAACTTAAATTCTGAAATGAAAACTCAGGTAGTGGCCGACCGGCACTTGTGCAAACTGCTGCTGCTTCAGGCTCCACGGCAAGAAAGACTGGTGTAATGGCAATGGCTGCCTTACTTTATACTACTGACGACCTGACTTCAGTCCTTAAGCGACAGCAACCAACGCAGGAACACTAAGTCTCTGGTATTTGGGCTGGCCGAGGGCTAGCTGGGCAGGGATAACCCAAACGTGATGACTGCAACAGTGAAACATGAAGAACATCATAAATTTAGAGAAATGTGCAAACCCTAGACAAATGTTACTATGGAAAGGCACTTATTTTACACAAGGGATTAAAAGCTGGTAAAACTTTTGCAGCATATATAGCTGACCTGAGAAAAAGCTAAAATGTGCAGATTTGGTGACTTAAGGGATGAGATGATAAAGGACAGACTTGCGAGTGTCATAAAAGATGATGCTGTGAGAAAGATTCATGACAGTGACTTAACTTTGAATAAGGCCACTGAGATTTGTCAGATACAGACAGAAAAGCACACAAATATGCTTACAAATAAGAGCAGCTCTAGAAGGCACAGCGATAAAGCTCATGCTGACAGTATGCAACACGTTAAGAGAAACGTGCACAAGCACGTGGCAGCAACTGTAACCCTTGCAGCACTCACTGGTAAACCCCAAAACTTTCTAGCACATTCAAGACTTTGCACAGCCTCAGTGAAGCATAAGAGTGAGTCAGCAAACAAGCATAAGGGTGGGGGTAAACAGGTGCCACCCACTTTCACTGCCAACTGTTTTAATTGGGGTGGACGTCATGAATCTAAAAGGGAGAAATGTTTAGCTTTTGGTCAACAATGCCACAAACGCAATAAAAGGAATCATTTCAAAAGGTTTTGTAAATCAAAAAGGCCCATATTCTTTTATTTAAACTGAATATTTTAAGAAACAAGTTGCTCAGTCAGTGGCAAGCCTACTTTTTATGTTGATAGTGTGTCAGTGCTTCATGAAACAGTCAATGCAGTAGATTTAAGGGCAAAAAATGAAGTATTTTGCACTGTTTGGATAAATGGCAAACCCGTAGAACTCAAAGCTGACACAGGTTTCAAGTGCAATGTTATGTCAGCCAAAACATTTGCTAGAGAATGTAAAGGTGAAAAAGGCTTGATTTGGCAAGGAGTGCAAAACTTGTTGCTTATGGAGGTGAAGAAATTCAAACCGAAGGCTCAGTAGTGCTTTCATGTTACTCTGCTGGGAGAAGCTACGACTTGTTATTTTATGTGGTCAAGAAGCATGTCCAGTCATTATTAGGGCTCAGAGACGGTTTGGAAATGGGACTGCTTTCATTTAACAAGGAAGTCCATCAAGTTAGCTTAAAAGACCACTATTATTTTGCCCAGCACATTTTTCTTCCTATGCAGATCTTTTCCAAGACAAACTAGGCAAACTTCCATTTGTGTGCTCCATGAAGTTAGACCCAGAGGTCAGTCCAGTTATCAAGCCAGCACGTAAAGTTCCAATAGCCATGCAGGACAGAGTCAAAGCAGAGTTAGATAAAAAGGTGCAACAAGGTGTGATTTGTCCAACAAACTCCAACTGAATGTATATTTTCCATGGTGGTAGCCCATAAGAAAAGCTCAGATGACGTTAGAATATGTACTGACCCACGAAATTTAAACAAAGCTCTAAAAAGACCTCATCATCCAATGCGCACAGTTGAAGTTGCAGCCTTAATGCCAAATGCCACTATTCTTTCTGTCCTAGATGCAAACTGTTCATTTTGGCAAATTCAGCTTGACAAAAAATCCTCATTGCTCACTACTTTTAGTACTCCGTTTAGCAGGTATAGATTTTTGAGGATGCCATTTGTGATAAATTCTGCAAGTGAAGTCTTTCAATATGTAATGGAGCAAATTTTTTCAGGGTATCCTTGTGCTACTATAGCAGACATTCTGGTAGGCGGTCATGATAAAGCAGAACATGACAGAAACCTCAGAAAAGTTCTAGAAAAGGCACGTCAAGTGAATCTTGAGCTCAATCCACACAAATGCAAATTCAGGCTACAAGACGTTACTTATGTTGGTCACTTATTTAGGCCTACGACCAGACCCTTCTTAACAGCCATTCTCGAGATGCCAGCTCCAGACAATGTTCAAGCCCTGCAAACTATGGTCAACTATCTAGGCAAGTTTATTCCAGACTTCAACCAACTTTCAGCACCACTCAGAGCTGACATGTAAAGATGCATCCTGATCTTGGTTACAGCATTTGATGTCCTGAAACAGAGTATTGCTAGTCCACCAACTCTCACATATTATGATGTTCAGAAACTAGTTACACTTTCCTGTGATGCTTCAAAACTTGGTCTTGGTGCTGTCATTCTACAAGAGGATCAACCTGTTGCCTATGCATCGAGAATTCTTACCCAAACTGAGATGCAATATGCCCAGATCAAGAAAGAGCTTTTGGCAACTGTGTTTGCATGTTCGAAGTTCCATGATTATGTTTATGGTAGACGTAGCCAGACAGAAATGGACCACTAACAATTAGTTACTATCCTGAGAAAACCAATACATTCAGCTCCAGCCAGACTGCAATGTATGATGCTGAGATTGCAAAAGTATAATTTCAATCTTTTCTACAAGAAAAGCAAACTTTTTTATCCTGCTGATACATTGTCCAGATCACCCAGAAACACCATAGAACAGCACGAGAATGAACTTTGATTTTGAAGTCATGGAAATGAGAAATTTTTCTTCCACACGTCTTGACGAGCCGAGAGATCAAACAGCCACAGTTCCAGTTTTACAAAGGCTCAACCACTTAATCAAGGATGGCCATCAAAGCAATCTAGTTTACTTCAAGAAGTGCAACCTTATTTTCCATACAGAGATGAGATTTTGTCTGACAAAGGTATCACTATGAAAGTTCTTGCAACCACAGTACATTACTATCTTGCATCATGGTCACCCAGGAACCGAATCTACCAAAAGAAGGGCAAGAGGACTCGTATTTTGGCCTTCTATGTCACAAAACATTGAGAGAGCACTTTTATCTTGTTCAGTATGTAATATTACAAAGCCACATCAACAGAAGGAACCACTTCAGCTTAACAAGATCCCGGAACTACCTTGATTGACAGTAGTCACTGATATCTTACAGTGGAATGGTCAAAATTATTTGGTGTTAAGAAGACTCTTGGTTCGAGATTGGCCTACTTTCTAACCTAGCATTCAGTACAGTCCTTACTAAGATGAAAGGTCATTTTGCAGTTCATGGGAGTCTGCACAAAGTTATATCCGACAGTAGTACACAGTTTACAAGCCAACTGTTCAAAAGATTTGCTGAAGAATGGGACTTTATTCATGTCACAAGTGGTCCAGAGTACCCACAGTCAAATGGTTTGGCAGAACATGCAGTCCAAACTGCAAAACAGTTACTAGAAAAGATAAACGAGACAATAGTGGTGTTTTCCTGAATATCTTGAATCTCAGAAATGCTCCTTGTGATCAACATCTTGGTTCACCTGCTCAAAGACTTCTGTCAAGGCAAATCCGAACCACATTATCAATGAGTAGTCAGTTGCTGGTTCCATGTGTCAAGAAAGTACAGTTGTGTACACTTAACATAAATGTAGATGTTAGAGTGTATTCACTGTTGCAGAGTCCTAACAAATGGGTTATCCAGCTCCCAGTAGCCCTCAGTCAGCCAGAATACCAAAGGTAAGTAAAAATGACATCGGTTGTAACAGACGTCAGGGTGTCCAATACAAAAGAAGGCAGCCGATGTCACTTCCTCAGTCTTTCTTGCCATAACAGTCAGGAGCCCCCAGAAAATACGGCTTAAATCAAAAACCAATTTGACAAATAAATTAAGCCTGTACCTCAGGAAAAAAGAATAGGAGAGGACCCCAAAAAGGGGGAAGGAGGGAGGGAAACCAAGACTGCAACAGTGAACACACTTGAACATCTACATTTATGGTAAGTGTACACAACTGCACTATGTGCATCATGTTTCACTGTTGCAGTCCTAACCAATGGGTTGATTACCAAAGCCCAGAGAAAAAAGGGGGGAGGAACCAACAGCATCAAGGGTTGGAGATAATGCCCTGCAACACCGCAGTGGCAAACCCTGCCCTGGCTCTGGAAAACAGAGGCAAAGTATACTGCTTTGTGAAAGTATGAACAGAAGACCAAGTGGCAGCCTCCAAAATGTCTTTAGTATAGACTTTAGAAAGGCTGCAGAAGTGGAAGCCACTCTAGCAGAGTGGGTCCTAACCCCTTGAGGTGGCACTTTGCCATGAAAAGAATAACAAAAAGTAATGCAATGTGCAATCCATTTAGAAATAGTCTGCTTAGAAATAGCCTTGCCCTGGGCTTCAGGGACAAAACTGACCAATAACTGTGCTGATTTCCGAAGGTCCTTAGTCCTGTCCAAGTAAAACCTGAGCTGTTTGTGCACATCAAGATAATGTAGGATCCTTTCACCTCTACTGCGAGGGTTAGGAAAGGTAGGAAGGTGTATGGACTGATTAAGAGTCAGGCTGGAAACCACCTTAAGCATAAAGGAGGGATTAGTCCCTCAGGCAGAGACTATCTGCATGGAAAATAAGAAAAGGCTCCACGGCCACGAAAGCTTGCAGCTCCGAAACCCTCCTTGCTGAAGTTATAGCCAAGGAGAAGGCAGCCTTCCAAGAGAGAAACTATAAATCTGTAGTGGCAGCTGGCTCAAAAGGAGGAACAGTGAGTTTCTCCAGATCAAAATTAAGATCCCAGGCTGGACTAGGTGCTATTCTGGGAGGTTTTAAATTGCAAGCACCTCTGAGAAACATTTTCATCAGGGAATGAGACAACATGGGCTGTTCAAGAGAACAATGAGCAGAGATGGCTGAAGCATGGATCTTGATAGAGGAAAAAGAAAGGCCACCCTGAAGCAAATCAGCCAGGTATTCCAGGATCAGAGGAAGGGTAGGTTGAAAAGCAGACTCCCCTCTAGCCTGCATCCATTTAGAGAACATTTCCCATTTGCCAGCATAGGATTTCCTAGTGCTAGGCCTCCTGGCCTCCCTCAGTACGTCAACCGCCTGTTGTGAAAGGGAGGAAGAAAGGGAAGGAATCATACAATGAGCCATGCTGCCAAATGGAGAGACCAAAAATGAGGATGTAGAATGTTTCCCCTTTCCTGAACCAAAAGATCTGGCTTGAGAGGAAGATGCCAAGGAGGAAGATGGGAGAGACTGTGAAGCAGTGGATACCAATGCTGTCTGGCCAGTCTGGAGTTATGAGAATAGTCCTTGGATGTTCGTCCCTGATTTTCACGAATACTCTGGGGAAAAAGAGGAAGAGGAGGGAAGGCATACACTGATAGCAACGTCTAAGGAAAGGACAGAGCATCCACTTTCCAGGCTCTGCTCTACTGCTGTCTGGTGCAAAAGAGAGGTAGCAGATGGTTGTCTGGGAGAGGAGAAAAGATCCACCTGAGGAGTGCCCCAACGTTGAATGATGCTGTAAAAGACTGCTCTGTTCAGCTGCCACTCATGAGGATCCAGAGTTTGCCTGCTCAGCTGGTCTGCCAAAACATTGAACCTTCCTGGAAGAAACTAAGCTAGGAGATGCAGGTCCAGGGATGCTGCCATGGAACAAAGATTCATGCTTTGCCTGCACAGGGGGTAAGAGGGGGTCCCTCCCTGCTTGTTGATGTACCACATGACTGTAGTGTTGTCTGTCCTGACAAGCAGGGTCCCTGGAGAAAGAAGATGCTTGAACGTCAGTAAGGCCTGCTGAACTGCAATCAACTCTTTTAGATTTATGTGCAGGTGCATCTGCTGAGCGTTCGAACATCCCTATATGCATCTGCCATCCAGGTGTGCTCCCCAGACGTAGTCCGATGCATCTGTAGTCTGTGGCAAGAGGTGTCCGAACAGGCATGCCTTTGTTTTGTACACAGGCTGTTGCCCACCATAGAAACTCTGTCTGCAGAGATGGAAGCAGAGGAATCATCATATCCAGGTCCTCCGAGTGTTGACATCAAATGTTCTTGAGGTACCATTGCAATTTCCTCATATGCAGTCTTGCATATGGAATCATGAGAATACAAGATGTCATGAATCCCAGAGCTTGCAGGTACTTCCTTGCATGGAGCTGGGACAGGCTTGCCAAGTCCTTGAAGTAAACTGAAAGAGTTGTCTGCTTTTCCTGGGTGAACTATATCATCTGGGCGGCTGTGTTCAGACTCGCTCCCAGAAATGTTATCTCCTTGGATGATACCATTTTCGATTTTTCCACATTGAGAATGTAACCCAGGAAAGAGATAATAGTCTTTATGAATTCCAGATCCTTTAAAAGCTGCTCTTGAGAACTTGCTTGATCAGACAGTTGTCCAAGTATAGGTAAATCTGAACTTTCTTCTGCCTGCAAAAAGCAATGACTGGGGCCAGGCACTTCGTGAAGACTATGGGAGCAGTAGAAAGCCAAAGGGCAGCGCAGAGAATTGGTAATGCTGCTCGCCTACTCTGAAACGAAGGTACTGCCTGCAACTTGCCCTGATAGAAATGTGCAGATAAGCCTCTTTGAAATCCAAGGTTACCAGCCAGGAATCCTTTTCTAGAAGTGGTAGCAACTGATGTAGAGTGAGCATTTTGAACTTTGGAATTACTAGAAAACAGTTCAGAATGGAAAGATCCAGGACAGGACACCAGGTGCTTTCTTTTTTTGGAACTAGGAAAAGCCTGGAATAAAAGCCCTGGCCTACCTGCTGAGCAGGGACTGATTCTATTGCTCCCAGATGAGACAGACAACAAAAAATTTGTTTTTCTACTTCTGCCCTTTGGTTTGGAGAAACATCCGAGAATCCCTTGGGAGCTGGAAAGGTGCGTAAAGAAAACTTGTGCCCCAGGGACACCGTTCTGAGCACCCATTTGTCGTCTGTGATAGTGGCCCAGACATCTGCAAAAAAGGGCCAACCTTCCCCCAAAGGACTCTCCCGGCAAGCAAGAACAGGCAGAAGTTGAAAAAAGTCATTGAGTGTTTTGATGGAGATGTAGGCTTGGAACTTCCCCCTTTAGAAGTGGAAGCCTGCCAACGTCTAGACCTTTAAAGGGTAGCCCCCTGCCCCCTAGAAGATTCGTAAACTCTAGTCCTGGAACGATTCTGTCTGCTGGTATCAGGAAAGGTCCAACTCCTGGAAGGGTAATTCCTGCTAAAGCGAGGGGGTTGAACTTGCAGTAAATCCTCAACAGTTTGCATGGATGTGGCCTTATCCCTCCATCTTCTTCAGTACCTCCTCTGCTTTGCTGCCAAAAAGACTGTCTTTATGCAAAGATACATCCAAAACCTTAGCCTTGACAGGTTCTGGAAGAGGCTGTTCCCTGAGCTAAGCATGCCTTCTAATAGATCCAGTAGCCGTAGCCCTGCTGGAGGCCTCAAAGATGTCAAAACCACAATGTAAAGAATGCTTATTGACCAGAATGGCTGAATTCAATAAATCCTGCATGTCTTTAATCTCTGCCAAAAGTGGTACACTTGCTATCCTAGACTTAATAGCCTCCAAGGTGTGCTGCTGGTACTTCAGCATATGAAACAGACAATTGGCAGCCCTAATAGCTAGGGTGGCAGAGGTATAAACCTTCCTGCCCCACCTATCTAGGTTCCCAGACTCCCTGTCAGAGGGAAAGTACAGTTGTGTACCTACCATAAATGCAGATGTTCGAGTGTATTCACTGTTGCAGTAATTACTCTTGGGTTATCCTGCTGGCAGGCTACCCTCAGTCGGCCAGAACTCCAAAGTTTAGGTCCGGCTTCGGTTGCTGTCGCCTCTTCCCTGACGTCAGTGCGCCAGGGGTAAAAAAGATGCAGCCGATGCCATTTTCTTCAGTTTTTCTTGCCCCAGATGTCAGGTGCCCCCAATAGGTAAGCAATAACACTCTAACATCTACATTTATGATAGGTACAAAAAGTACAGTTTTGTACCTACCATAAATGTAGATGTTCGAGTGCTCATACAGCTGCAGTCATAACAGTTGGGTTATCCTGCCGTCAGTCAGGTCCTCGGTCGGCCAAATTCCAAAGTCTAGGTCCGGCGTCGATTGTCGTCGCTTCTTCCCTGACGTCAGTGCGTCAGGGGTATAAAAGAGGCAGCCGACGCCATTTTCTTCAGTTTTCTTGCCCCAGATGTCAGGTGCCCCCAGAAGGAAGGCAAACATAATGTTATGCAAAGATGCAATGTTGATAATTCAAAAACAGTAGTTGCAAGCAAATACACCATAAAATACCCCAAAAAGGTTATATGAAAAGTGTTTGTCATAAGGCCTGTCCTAAGAGGGGTTGGAGGGAGGGAAACCTGGACAGCAGCTGTATGAGCACTCGAACATCTACATTTATAGTAGGTACAAAACTGTACTATGTTCATCGTGCATACAGTTGCAGTCATAACAGATGGGTAGAATCCCAAAGCTAAGTAAGGGTTGTAGACACTAAGTGGAACTAGGAGGGGCTAGGATGCCCTGCAGGACTGCTGTGGCAAAGCCCGCTCTAGATTTTGAGAATGGTGGGAGGTGATCATGCTTGGAGAAAGTGTGCACTGAACTCCAGGTGGCTGCTTCCAAAATGTCCTTGGTAGGGGACCCCCCTGAGGAAGGCTGCAGAGGTAGCTGTGGCTCTGGTGGAGTGGGATCTGATGCATGCAGGCACAGTTTTTCCATGAAATGAGTAACAAAGGTGTATGCAGTGGGCTATCCATTTTGAAATTGTCTGTTTGGAAATAGCCTTTCCCTGAGCACCTACAGCATAGGACACAAAGAGTTGCTCAGATTTCCTGAATGATTTTTTTCTGTTTAAGTAGTAACGTAGTTGTCTGTGAATGTCCAAGGAATGTAGTAGTCTTTCCCCTTTGTTTTGTGGATTAGGATAAAAGATAGGTAAGTGGATAGTCTGATTTAAAGCTACACTGGATACTACCTTTGGCATAAAGGTAGGATTGGTTCATAAGGAAACTCTGTCCTGATGGAAAATGATGAATGGTTGCACAGCCATGAGGGCCTGAAGCTCCGAAACCCTGCGTGCTGAGGTGATAGCCAGAAGAAAGGCTGTTTTCCGTGACAAGTACTGTAACTCTGTTGAAGAAGCTGGCTCGAAGGAAGGAAGGGTCAGCTTTTCCAGTATGTAGTTGAGGTCCCAAGCAGGGACTGGTGGTTTCCTTGGGGGTTTTATATTCTTTGCCCCTCTGAGGAACTGCCTTAAAAGAGGGTGAGAGAAAAACGGAGGATCTGTGTTGTATTGTGCAGAAATGGCTGAAGCGTGGATCTTGATGGAGGAGAAGGAAAGTCCATTGTTTAACATCTCAGCTAGGTACTGTAAAATTTGAGGTATATTTATTACCCAAGGATTCTGTCCCTTTTCAAAATTCCAGGCATAAAATAGTTTCCGTTTGGCGGAGTAAGCCTTTCTAGTCGAAGGTCTTCTGGCCTCCAAGATGACGTCCTGCACCTCCTTGGAGGAGAGAAACTGTTGGGAAATCAAGGAATTCTCCATGCAGCTAGATTTAGAGTTTTGAGATGGCTGTGAAGGGTTTTGTAGTTGTGCTGGGACAACAGAAGAGGGACTAGAGGTAGGATCCATGGTGGGGAGTGTCAGGCTCCTCTGGAGCGGATACCAGTGTTGTCTTGGCCAGTCTGGAGCGATGAGAATCATTTTCGGCCTCTCCACTCTGGCTTTTAATAGTACTTTGGGCAGCTGAGGAAGAGGCGGGAAGGCATAGACTGTCAGTGTAGCCCAATTGAAGGAAAGTGCGTCCACTTTCCAGGCCTGTGGATGATAGGTCCTTGAACAAAATTTTTTCAACAGGCAATTTCTGCGGGTAGCAAAGAGATCTATGCCTGGCTGTCCCCATGCCCGAGTTATCTTTGTGAAAAGTTGAGGATGTAACTTCCATTCATGTGGATCTGTCATATTTCTGCTTAGGTTGTCTGCCAGTGTGTTTTCCTTCCCTGACAGGAATTGTGCCTGCAGTTGAATTTGCAATTCCAGTGCTGTGTTCCATAGGGTCATGACTTGCCTGCACAGGGGGGTATGAATGAGTTCCCCCCCGTTTATGTACCACATCACGGTGGTGTTGTCTGTCCTTATCAATAGCTGGCCTGGGTGCAGTAGGGTCTTTGAAGGTCATAATAGCCTTTTGCACGGCTAGCATTTCCTTTTGGTTGATGTGGAGGTGCTTCTCTTTTCGGGTCCATTTTCCCTGAATGCACTGATCTATCATGTGTGCTCCCCAGGCGTAGTCTGCGGCATCTGTTGTGATGATTTGAGTTGCTGGAGGTACACAGAAAGAAGACCTGTGTTTCTTTGGCAAGCTTGAGTCCACCACAAAAATTCCTTTTGAAGGCATGGAATGAGTGGGATAATTGTTTCGAAGCTGTGGCTGTGTTGAGACCATAAGTTTTTCAGGTACCATTGAAGTTTCCTCATATGCAGCTTTGCACATGGGATTAGTAAGATGCAAGATGCCATGAACCCCAGAGCCTGCAGGATTTTCCTTGCAGTAAGCCTGGTGCAATTTGCTAGTGTTCTGAAGTATTGGATTCGTTGCCCCTGCTTCTCTGGCGTGAGGTAAGCCATCTGGGTGTTTTTGTCCAAGTTGGCACCCAGGAAAATTATCTTCCGAGAGGGTATTAGTCTTGATTTCTTTTTGTTGACTGTGTATCCCAGAGAGTTCAATAACATTATTACATAAGCCAGATGTTTCAGAAGGATGTTTGCTGTCCGCTTGGATCAGGCAGTCGTCCAAATAGGGATATATTTGTATCCCTTGAAGTCTGCAGTAGGCAATTACTGATGCCAGGCATTTCCTGAATACTCTGGGCGCAGTAGATATGCCAAAGGGCAATGCAGAGAATTGATAATGAGTTGAACCTGCAAGAAATCTGATGTATCTTCTGCAATTTTGTCTGATTGGGACATGCAGGTATGCCTCCTTGAGGTCCAATATTACCAGCCAAGACTCCTTGCCCAGCATGGGAAGAAGCTGCTGTAGAGTGAGCATCTTGAATTTTGGTACGAGTAGAAATGTGTTTAGGATGGATAGATCCAGAATAGGTCTCCAATCTTTTCCCTTCCTTTGGCACCAGAAATAGCCTGGAATAAAACACTTGACCTTGTTCGTGCGTAGGTACCTCTTGAATAGCTTTCATGTTTATGAGATCTGTAATTTGCCTTTGTGCCTCTGCCCTTTGATTGTGTGGCAGGTTTGGCATGCCTCTCATTTTTGGAAGGGTGTGAAAATGGAATTTGTAGCCTCTGTTTATAATGTCCAGGATCCATTTGTCCTTTGTGACAATATGCCAATTTTTTGAAAATAATGCCAGCTTTCCTCCCAAGGGGGCTGCCAGTTGAGATCTGGTTGGCATGCAAAGTGGAAAGTCATTGGGTTTGCTTTCTGATAGATTGCGAGTTGTCCTCACCACCTCTTTGCGTAGGAGCTTGCCATTGTCTGCCTCTGTAAGATCCTTGGGATTGTCCTCTGCCCCTCGGGCGCCTGTATCTGCCTCTATGGGGTCTGTCTGTGGCAGGAAAGGACCAGTTTTTGGAAGGCCAATTTCTACTAAAACGTGGGGGTTGAACCTGTAGAAATTCTTTCACAGTTTGCATTGATTTAGCCTTTTCCTCCATTTTCCTTAATACCTCCTCAGCATTAGCACCAAATAGTACATCCTTTTGAAGAGGAGTGTCTAGTAATTTAGCTTTGATATGATCAGGTAAGGCTTGTTCCTTAAGCCAGGCATGCCTACGTATGACTGATCCTGTAACAGCAGATCTGCATGAGGCCTCTAGAGCATCAAAACCACATTGTAAGGTATGCTTATCGACTTGTTCTGCACTATGCATCAAGTCCTGCAACTCCTTCAAGTCTGGTTGTTCAGGTTGTGACATTTTACTTTTCAATTGTGATAACAAAAACTGTTGGTATTTTAGCATATGAAACTGACAGTTTAAGGCCCTCATAGACAAGGTAGCCGACGTATATACCTTTTTTCCCCACCTTTCTAAGGATCTGGAATCTCTCTCAGAAGGCAATGGATTTTTAGCAATGGAGGCCTTAACTCCCTTGGGGCCCCATTAGATGGTTTCTGGGTCAGCAGCATGGCTCTTGTATAGAAATTGGTGCGAGTCAGGGACCTTGTAGTACCGATCAGGCTTAACTGGAGCTGGAGGTAGAGAGCCCGGGTTAAGACAGGCCTCCGAGTAAACATCATCTAGGATGTCCAAGACAGGAGGTATAGCCAAAGGCCTGTGCTGAGGAAGCAAGAGAAATTCCCTGAGCCTTTTCTTGGAATCAGAATAATCCTGGCTTTCCCAGTGGAAGTGTTCCCTTAAGGTATGCAAAGTTTCCCCAAATGAGTAATCCTCAGGGGGGGATACAGAAGGGATGGACTCCTCCGCATCAGAGTCTTCAAAAGGGGAGTAAGAATGTTCCTGATCATCAGAGTGCTCTGAAATAATGGAGCCCTGATCAGAGGAGGGGGAATCTTCCTCCACTCTAGGCCTTTTGTCCGGAGGGGGCTGAGAACCTCTGATAAGAGTAATTAAATCCTCAGCCATTTTAAGCATCTGTTTCTTAGGCATGGGGCTTGGAGATGGGCCCTGTGCAGCTGATCTCTTAGAGTGCATGGTTGCTTTAGACTTAGTGAAAGCCTTGAGAGAGATGTCCACATTCTGAGTTTCAACGCCGACAGTGGCTTCGGTATCTGTAGTCGGGGTGTGGGCCGAGGAGCCTGCAACCTCGGGTACAGGAGACACCGTCAAAGGCAGGTCGTCGGTAGGCAGGGGCTGCGTAGGTGCCTCACTTAGAACCGGACCACATGTAGCTGGCTTTGGCGTGGTGTCGGCAGAGGCCGCGGACCTCATGTGTTGGTCCTTGTCTTTTCGTTTTTTAGACAAAACCGGAGTCAGAGTATCCGACGACGTAGTATAGTTAAATGCTTTTCCAAAATAATGCTGGGCGAACTCCGCCCGACGCTTAATAGTGCGTTTGTTGAATGTAGCACAAAAGCGGCAGGCCGAGACCTCGTGGTCTGGGCCTAAACAAGGTATACAGAGGGAATGGAAATCCTTATGCGGTATTTGCTTCCCACAAGAAATACAATTATTAACTTTGACATCGGTCTGAGGCAAGAAAAGGTTCCCCAACGGGGTACTTTGCTTTTAAGAAGACTTCGGTTTCCAAATTTTCGTAATCTCAGGAGCTGGCCGACCGGCACTTGCGAACTGCTTCTGCTTCGGGCACCGCGCGGCAAGAAAGACAGAAGAAAATGGCGTCGGCTGGTTCCATTATACCCCTGTCACACTGACGTCAGGGAAGAAGCGACGACAACCGACGCCGGACCTAG
The DNA here is from genome assembly GCF_019279795.1 of Protopterus annectens. Lineage (NCBI taxonomy): Eukaryota > Metazoa > Chordata > Ceratodontiformes > Protopteridae > Protopterus > Protopterus annectens. The sequence goes on along the minus strand of NC_056746.1, from coordinate 993,916,354 downwards.
ACTTTGGAATTCGGCCGACCGAGGACCCGCCTGATGGCAGGAGAACCCATCTGTGAGGACTGCAGCTGTATGCACGATGAACATCCTGCGATGAAGTGGAGGTATCTTCTGCAATTCTGTCGGACAGGGACATGCAGTTATGCCTCCTTGAGGTCCAACGTTACTAGCCAAGTATTTTTGCCCAGCATGGGAAGAAGCTGCTGTAGTGTTAGCATCTTGAATTTTGGTACCTGCAGATAGGTGTTCAGAATTGAAAGATCCAGAATGGGTCTCCATGCTTTGTCTTTTCTGGGGACCTGAAAGAGTCTTGAGTAAAATCCTTGTCCTTGCTCCTGTGTAGGTACCTGTTGAATGGCTCATGTCCATGAGAGCTGTAATTTGTTTTTGTGCCTCTGCCCATTGATTTGGTGGCAGGTTTGGCATTCCTTTTATCCTTGGCAAAGTATGAAAATGGAATCTGTATCCTTGTGAGACAATGTTTAGGACCCATTTGTCTTTTGAGATGATGTGCCAGTTGTCTGCAAAAAAATGCTAATTTTCCTCCCAAGGGAGCTGCCAAGAGAGATTTGCTTGGTAGTTTGAGGACTGAGTCATTGTGTTTGTCTTCTGCTAGCTTGGGGTCTGTCTTCTCCTCCTTTCTGGGTAGCACTACCCCATTGGCGAGGTTTGTAAGGGCCTTGTGACTTACCTCTGCCCCTTGGGTGTCTGTATTTGCCCCTCTGTGATCTGTCAGAAGCTGGAAAGTACCAGTTTTTTGTTGGCCAATTTCTGCTGAAACGAGGGGGTTGTACCTGTAAAAAAATCCTTGACCATCTGCATCTGCTTTGACACCAAATAATACATCCTGCTGTAAAGGTGCATCCAATAATTTTGCTTTAACATGATCAGGTAAGGTTTGTTCTTTTAACCAAGCATGTCTACGTATGACAGACCCAGTAACAACTGCTCTGCAGGAAGCTTCCAATGAATCAAATCCACATTGTAAAGTATGTTTGCCCACCTGTTCAGCTGCATGCAACAGATCCTGCATTGCCTTGAATTCAGACTGTTCAATATGTGTGCTCAGTTTTTGTTTTAATTGAGAGGTTAGGAATTGCTGATATTTCAGCATGTGAAACTGACAATTTAATGCTCTCATAGCCAGAGTTGCTGAGGTGTATATTTTCTTTCCCCATCTATCTAGGGCTCTGGAATCCCTTTCAGTGGGCACAGGATTTTTAGCCACAGAAGCTTTAGCCCCCTTGGGACCATGGGAAATTGTTTCTGGGTCAGCCACAGGGCTTTTATAAAGGAATTTGTGTGAGTCAGGTACTCTGTAGTATCTGTCTGGTTTGGCTGGAGCAGGAGGTAGAGAGTCTGGATTTAGACTAGACTCAAGTAAACATCATCCACAATATCTAAAACTGGAGGGATAGCAAGTGATCTGTGCTGGGGTAGTAAAAGGAACTCTCGGAGCCTTTTCTTAGAATCAGAGTAGTCCTGGCCTTCCCAGTGGAAATGTTCCCCCATGGTATGTAAAGTTTCCCCAAAGGAGTAGTCTTCAGGGGGAGATGCTGAGGGAATAATCTTCAGCATCAGAGTCTTCATAAGGGGGAAAAGTGTAATCCTGTTCCTCAGAAGAATCTGAGGAAATAGAAACCTGGTCAGCAGAAGCATAATCCTCCTCTTGTCTTGGTCTTTTATCTGGAGGGGGATGGGAACCCCTGATTAGGGTAATCAAATCTTCAGCCATCTTAAGCATCTGTTTCTTAGGCATGGGGCCTTGAATTGTAGACTGATGTACAGTCTTTTTTGGTTTTAAAGGAGTTTTAAGTTTAGCATAAGATTTAATGTTAAGCGTAGTCTGTCTGAAGACACCTTCTGCAACCGAAGGTGTTTCCACTGCACCGGGGTCTCCTTCTGCTCTGGTGTCGGAAGGGCCTAATGAAGATGGCTGCATCAGCCTAGTACACTCCGCTTGAGAATCTGCAGCTGTCTGGGGTTCCAATTCTGCGGTCGTCAGGGGCTGCGTAGGCACCTCACTGAAAACTGGAGAACCGGCGACAGGCCCAGCAGAGGCCTCAGAGTCTGGCTGGTTCCTAGGCTGCCTGTCCTTATCCTTGCGTTTTTTATGCATGCCGGTCGTCGGTTGCTCAGACGGCATAATATAATTAAATTTCCTACCAAAGCAATGTCATGCGAAGTCAAAACAGCATTTGATAGTTCGTTTATTAAACCTAGCACAAAACCGACAACCTGTGATGTCGTGGTCTGGGCCTAGGCAAGGAATACAATAAGAATGGAAGTCCTTATGAGGTATTTGCTTCCCACAAGAAATGCAATTGTTAACTTTTTCTGACATCGGACTGAGGCAAGAAAAGGTTCCCCAATGGGGTACTTATCTTTATTGAACACTTCGGACTGAAATTCGAATCGAAAATCTCAGGTGTTGGCCAACTGGCACTTGCGAACTGCTTCTGCTTCGGGCATCGCTCGGCAAGAAAGACTGGGGAAAATGGCGTCGGATGCCTCTTATATACCCCTGGCGCACTGACGTCAGGGAAGAAGCGACAGCAACCGACACCGGACCAAGACTTTGGAACTCAGGCTGACTGCGGGACTGCCTGACGGCAGGATAACCCAAGTGTGATGACTGCAGCAGGGTAACACGATGAACATATGTCCTGGATGAAGCAGGTCTTTGAAAGCTGTCAGGGCATTTTGAACAGCTAGCATCTCTTTTTGAATGATGTGAAGATGCATCTGGTTTGCAGGTCATGTGCCCTGAATACATTTTCCTGCCATATGGGCCCCCCAGGCATAATTTGATGCATCCGTTGTCAGTGTCTGCCTGGCTGTGGGTAAAATGAATGGCAGACCCTTGTTGTGGTGACAAGCTTCTGCCCACCATCAAAACTCCTGTTGTAGGCAGGGAATGAGTGCAATTACTGTCTCCAAGCTGTGGCAATGCTGAGTCCAAACACTTTTCAGATACCATTGTAGTTTCCTCATATGCATTCTGGCATATGGAATTAGTAGAATGCAGGATGCCATGAAACCCAAGGCCTGCAGGATTTTCCTTGCAGATAAGTGGGTTTTTGTTGCCAATTTCTTGAAGTAAGTAGTCAGTTGCTTTTGCTTGTCTGGAGTGAGATAAGCCATCTGGGCAGTTGTATTTAAGTTTGCACCCAGGAATATTATCTCTTGAGAGGGTACTAGTTTTGATTTCTTTTCGTTTACTGTGTACCCTAGGCCGATTAGTAATCTTTTTACAAACGCCAGATGCTTTAGAAGAGTGTGTCTGTTCTCTGCTTGAATTAGGCAGTCGTCCAAGTAGGGATATATTTGAATTCCTTTTTGTCTGCAAAACGCAATTACTGGTGCCGGGCATTTTGTGAAGACCCTGGGCGCAGTAGATAAGCCAAAGGGTAGTGCAGAGAATTGGTAATGCATTGAGCAAGCTATGAATCTGAGGTATCTTCTGAAAGATTGTCTGATTGGGACATGCATGTATGCCTCTTTTAGGTCCAAAGTTATGAACCAAGCCCTCTTGCCCAGCATGGGCAGTAGCTACTGTAGAGTCAACATCTTGAATTTTGGAACTTCCAGAAACGTATTTAGTATAGACAGGTCCAGTATCGGTCTCCAGGTTTTGTCCTTCCTGGGTACTAGGAAAAGTCTGGAGTAAAATCTTTGCCCCTGCACTTGTTGTGGTACTTGCTGAATGGCCCTCATGACCATGAGGGCTGTAATTTGCTTTTGTGCCTCTGCCTATTGATTGTGTGGCAGGTCTGGCATGCCCTTTGACCTTTGTAGAGTACGAAAATGGAACCTGTAGCCTTGGGACACTATGTTCGAGACCTACTTGTCTTGGGTAACCATTTGCCAATTTGATGGAAAAAGTGCTAGTTTTCCCCCCTAAGGGGGCTGTCAAAAGAAAACTGCTTGGAACTGGTAGAGGAAAGTCACTGGGACTGTTTCCTGTAAGGTTGTGATTTGTCTTCTCTGCTTTTGGAGGTAGAAGCGCCCCATTGTTTAGGCCTGTATGAGCCTTGGGTCTGAGATCTGCCTCTGTGACGCCTGTATCTGCCTCTGTGGTCTGTCTGACACTGGAAAGGACCAATTTTTAGAAGGCCAGTTCCTGCTAAACCTGGGTGGCTGTACCTGTAAGAAATCCTTAACTGTCTGCATGGATTTTGCTTTATCCTCCATTTTTTTCAACACCTCTTCTGCTTTAGTACCAAACAAAGCATCATGCTGTAATGGTGCATCTAATAATTTTGCTTTAACATGATCAGGCAGATTCTGTTCCTTTAACCAAGCATGCCTTCTAATAACAGAACCTGTAACAGCGGCCCTGCAAGAGGCCACCAGTGAATCATAACCACATTGCAAAGTATGCTTTCCCACTTGTTCAGTTGCATGCAATAAATCCTGCAATTCCTTGTTCTTTGAACATTCAGTATTTGTCAGGATTTTTTGTTTAAGCAGTGACATTAAATATTGCTGATATTTAAGCATATGAAACTGACAATTTAAAGCCCTTACATCCAGGGTAGCAGAGTGTAGACTTTTTTCCCCCATCTGTCTAGAGCCCTAGAATCCCTATCAGAGGGGACAGGGTTTTTTGCAGTGGAAGCTTTAACCCCCCCCCTTGGGACCCTGAGATATTGTTTCTGGGTCAGCAGCAGTGTTTTTATATAGGAATTTATGAGAATCCGGGACCCTGTAGTATCTGTCTGGCTTAGCAGGTGCAGGGGGTAAAGAGTCATGGGATAGGCCGGACTCTGAAAATACGTCATCTACAATGTCTAGAACAGGTGGAATAGCAAGGGGGTCTGTGCTGAGGAAGAAGCAGAAAGTCTCTGAGCCTTTTCTTAGATTCAGAATAATCTTGGCTCTCCCAGTGGAAATGCTCCCTCATAGTATGCAAGGTTTCCCCAAAAGAATAATCCTCAGAGGAGAGGCTGAAGGAATGGATTCTTCAGCATCAGAATCCTCATAGGGAAGCATGGAGTAATCCTGTTCAGAAGGAGGAATCAGAGGAAATAGATACCTGATCAGAAGAATCAAACTCTGTCTCTTGCCTAGGCCTCTTATCAGGAGGGGGACGGGAGACCCTGATCAAAGTAATTAGGTCTTCGGCCATTTTGAGCATCTGTTTTTTTAGGCATGGAAGTCTGAGTAGGAGAATGCTGTACTTGTTTCTTTGTCTTTAGAGCTGCTTTAGCCTTTGTCTTTAAAGCTGTAGATGGCTTAATATATAGTTGTGTAGGTCTGAAGACACCCTCAGAAGCCGATGCCTGCTCAGCGGCTCAGGACCCATCTGAGGGTATGATTTCAGAGTGTCCAATACCTTGAGTATCCAGAGGCCCAGTCGGCTCCATGTGGGAGTCGGAAGCGGCCTGTGGCTCTGAGGTAGCGGACACCAGGGGCTGCAAAAGCGCCTCACTGAGAACTGGCGATTGGCCTAGTAGAGGCTTCGTCATCGGTTTTGGACCTCAGATGCCTATCCTTGTCCTTATCCTTGCGTGTTTTGTAAACTCCGGTTGTCGGCTGTTCCGACGGCATTATATAATTAAATCTTCAGCCAAAGTAATGAAATGCAAAATCGAACCGACGCTTGATAGTGCGTTGGTTAAATCTAGCACAAAACCGACAGCTAGCAACGTTGTGATCAGGGCCTAGGCAAGGAATACAGTAAGAGCGAAAATCCTTGAGGTATTTGCTTCCCAGAGGAAATACAATTGTTAACTTTTTCTGACATCGGTCTGGAGCAAGAAAAAGGTTTCCCAAACGGGGTACTTAGCTTTAATGAAGACTTTGGTTCTGAAATTCGGATTTGAAAATCTCAGGAGTCGGCCAACCGGCACTTGCGAAAGTACAGTTTTGTACCTACCATAAATGTAGATATTCGAGTGTTCACACTGCTGCAGTCATTACACTTGGGTTATCCTGCTGTCAGGTGGTCCTGCAGTTGGCCTGAGTTCCAAAGTCTTGGTCCGGCGTCGGTTGCTGTCGCTTCTTCCCTGACGTCAGCGCGCCAGGGGTATACAAGATGCATCAAACGCCATTTTCTTCAGTTTTTCTTGCCCCAGATGTCAGGTGCCCCCAAGTAGGTAGGCAATACATATTGCTAATCAGAAATATACAATAATAAACAATACCTTCAGTTACCAGCAAATACACCCCAAAGGTTGTATAGGATAGAAAGGTATAGATAAGTCCAGCTAGTTCAGAGGGGATGGAGGGAGGGAAACCTGGACTGCAGCAGTGTGAACACTCGAACATCTACATTTATGGTAGGTACAAAACTGTACTATGTTCATCGTGTTACATTGCTACAGTCATTACATTTGGGTAGAATCCCAAAGCTGAGGTTGGGTGGCTGGTCTATAAAGAATTAGGATTGGCTATGAGGCCCTGCAGAACTGCAGTGGCAAATCCTGCTCTGGATTTAGAGTAAAGAGGCAGGTGGCAATGCTTAGTAAAGGTGTGCACTGAACTCCAAGTTGCAGCCTCCAAAATTTCCTTGGTAGGTACTCCTCTGAGAAAGGCTGTTGAAGTGGCTGTTGCCCTGGTGGAATGTGGCCTAATGTTATTTGGGACTGATATTCCATGCTGTGTGTAACAGTACCGAATACAGTGTCCTATCCATTTGGATATAGTCTGCTTTGAGATAGCCTTGCCCTGTGATCCTGCAGCAAATGCTACAAACAGTTGCTCAGTTTTCCCTGAAAGCCTTTGTTTTGTCCAAGAAGAAGCGTAGCTGCCTGTGTATGTCCAAAGAATGCAGAAGTTTCTCCTCTTTATTCTGGGGGTTTGGATAAAAAGTTGGCAAATGGATGGTCTGGTTAAGAGCCACACTAGATACCACCTTTGGCATAAAGGTAGGGTTTGTCCTTAAAGATACCCTGTCCTGATGAAAAATTATAAAAGGTTCCACTGCCATTAATGCCTGTAGCTCTGACACTCTTCGTGCTGAAGTTACTGCCAGGAGCAGAGCTGTTTTCCATGATAAAAATTTTAGATCGGCTGTATTGGCTGGCTCAAAAGGTGGCAGGGTCAGTTTTTCCAAAACGAAATTGAGGTCCCAAGTTGGTGTTGGTGCTCTCCGGGGCAATCTTATGTTTTTAGCCCCTCTGAGGTACTGCTTTAGCAAGGGATGAGAGAATAAAGGAGGATCCGTGTTGTAATGTGCTCAAATGGCAGAGGCATGGATCTTAATTGATGAGAAGGATAGGCCTCTGTCCAGCATCTCAGTTAAGTACTGTAAAATCTGAGGAATGTTTGGAACAAGAGAGTCAAGGCTGTGAACCTGGTTCCAGGCGCAGAATCTCTTCCATTTTTCTGAGTAAGCTTTCCTGGTGCTAGGCCTCCTGGCCTCCAAAATGACATCCATAACAGCTTGAGAGAGAGGTGTTGCTTGTTTGACTAATGTATCTGCCATGCAGCCAGGTTTAGGGTTTTGAGCTGACCGTGCAGGATCTGATTGTTTTGTTGAGTCGGAAGGTGTGGGATTTGAGGCAAAATCCATGGTGGGCCTTGAGCCAAGTTCCTTAAGCCAAGTGCTGGCATGGCCAGTCTGGAGAAATCAGGATCATGTGTGGTTTTTTCTTGTCTGGCTTTTAGGAGTACCTTTGAAAGGAGAGGCAGTGGCGGGAAGGCATAAACATTTAGGTTTTTCCAGATGAACATAAGAGCATCCACTTTCCATGCTTGTTTGTGATAAGTCCTTGTGTAGAATTTTTGTAGTTGGCAATTCAGTGGGGAGGCAAAAAGATCTATGTCTGGGCATCCCCACTTTTGCGTTACCATGTTGAAGATTTGTGGATTCAATTTCCATTCGTGAGGGTCCATGATATTTCTACTTAGATCGTCTGCCAGAGTATTTTTCTTTCCTGGCAGGAATTGTGCTTGCAGGTGAATTTGATGCGTTAGAGCTGTGTTCCACAAGGTCATGGCTTGCCTGCATAGAGTGCTCCCTTGCTTGTTTATGTACCACATTACTGTGGTGTTGTCTGTCTTTAGTAGTAATTGTCCTGGATGTAGAAGGTCCTTGAAAGCTGTTAGGGCATTATGAACAGCCAACATCTCTTTTTGATGATGTGAAGATGCATCTGGTCTGTGGTCCACTTGCCCTGAATGCATTTTCCTGCCATGTGTGCTCCCCAGGTGTAATCCGAAGCATCTGTTGTTAGAGTTTGCCTGGCTGTGGGTTGGGTAAAAGGCTGACACTTGTTTAGGTGACATGCCTGTGCCCACCATCGAAACTCCTGTTGTAGGCAGGGAATCATTGGTATTACTGCTTCTAAACTGTGAGAGTGTTGAGTCCAAACACTTTTCAGGTACCATTGTAATTTCCTCATATGCAATCTGGCATATGGTATTAGTAGTATGCAGGATGCCATGAATCCCAGGGCCTGCAGAATTTTTCTTGCAGGGAGATGGGACTTTCTTGCCAGCAAATGAAAATATTGAGTTAGTTGAACTTGTTTGTCTGGCGTGAGGTAAGCCATCTGGGCCGTTGTATTTAAGCTGGCACCCAAGAATATAATCTGTTGCGAGGGCACTAGTTTTGACTTCTTTTCGTTTACTGTGTACCCTAGAGAAATTAGCAACCTTTTTACAAATGCCAGATGCTGTAGAAGAATGTCCTTTGTCTCTGCTTGAATGAGGCAGTCGTCCAGATATGGGTATATTTGAATTCCTTTTTGTCTGCAAAATGCAATTACTGGTGCCAGGCACTTTGTGAAGACCCTGGGCGCAGTAGATAAGCCAAAGGGCAGTGCAGAGAATTGGTAGTGCATTGTACCAGCTTTGAATCTGAGGTATCTTCTGCAATTTTGCCTGATAGGCACATGCAGGTATGCCTCTGAGGTCCAGGGTAACAAGCCAAGCCTTCTTGCCCAGCATGGGTAGAAGCTGCTGTAAGGTCAACATTTTGAATTTCGGAATATCCACGCAAGTATCCAGAATTGAAAGGTCTAGTATGGGCCTCCAGGCCTTGTCCTTTCTGGGGACCAGGAAGAGTCTTGAGTAAAATCCTTGTCCTTGTTCCTATTGTGGTACTTTTTGAATAGCTCTCATGTCCATGAGGGCTGAAATTTGTTTTTGTGCCTCTGCCCATTGATTTTGTGGCAGGTCTGGCATTTCTTTTAGTCTTGGTAAAGTATGAAAGTGGAATCTGTAACCTTGAGACACAATATTCAGGACCCATTTGTCTTGGGTGATTGTTTGCCAGTTTTGAGAAAAAAAGTGCTAGTTTTCCCCCTAAGGGGGCTTCCAAAAGAGACACGCTTGGCGTACAAAGGGGAAAGTCATTGTGACGGTTTCCTGTAAGGTTGAGACTTGTCCTCACCACCTTTTGGGGTTGAGGTGCCCCACTGTCGTTGTCTGATTGAGCCTTGGGGTTGAGATCTGCCTCTTGGGCGTCTGTATCTGCCTCTCTGTGGCCTGTCTGACACTGGAAAGGACCAATACTTTGTTGGCCAATTTCTGCTAAACCGAGGTGGCTGTACCTGTAAGAAATCCTTGACTGTTTGCATAGATTTAGCTTTATCCTCCATTTTCTTTAACACCTCTTCTGCCTTAACACCAAAAGTACAGTTTTGTACCTACCATAAATGTAGATGTTCGAGTGTTCACCCTGCTGCATTCATCACACTTGGGTTATCCTGTCGTCAGGCGGTCCCACAGTCGGCCGGAATTCCAAAGTCTTGGTCCGGCGTCGGTTGCTGTCACTTCTTCCCTGACGTCAGTGCGCCAGGGGTATAATATAATGCAACTAACGCCATTTTCTTCAGTTTTTCTTGCCCCAGATGTCAGGTGCCCCCAAAAAGGTGGTCAGTAATTAGTACCAAATTGAGTAAATTTTGCACAAACACAAAATCCCTCCAGCTATAAGCAAATACATCAGGAAGGTATTGTAGAGATTTAGCCAGTTAGATCAGAGGGGATGGAGGGAGGGTAACCTGGACTGCAGCAGGATGAACACTCGAACATCTACATTTATGGTAGGTACAAAACTGTACTATGTTCATCGTGTTACCCTGCTGCAGTCATCACACTTGGGTTGAATCCCAAAGCTAAGGATGGGTGGAGGAGTCACAGAGGGTTAGAGGAGGCTAGAAGGCCCTGCAGAACTGCAGTGGCAAAGCCCGCCCTAGTCTTAGAGTAAAGTGGTAAGTGATGGCGTTTGGTAAAGGTGTGTACTGAACTCCAAGTTGCAGCTTCCAAAATCTCCTTGGTTGGAACCTCCCTGAGGAAGGCTGTAGATGTAGCTGTTGCCCTGGTAGAGTGGGGCCTAATGGTAGCAGGAACTGGTTTTCCATGATGGGTATAGCAGAAACGAATGCAATGTCCTATCCATTTGGAAATGGTTTGTTTTGATATAGCTTTCCCTTGTGAAGCTGTAGCATAGGATACAAAGAGCTGGTCAGATTTTCTGAAAGCCTTAGTTTTATCCAAGTAGTAACAAAGTTGCCTGTGAATGTCCAAGGAATTCAGGAGTCTCTCTCCTGTGTTCGGTGAATTTGGGAAGAAGGTGGGTAAGTGGATGGTTTGATTTAAAGCCACACTGGAAACCACCTTAGGCATAAAGGAAGGATTAGTTCGTAGAGAAACTCTTGTCTTGATGAAAAATGAGGAAAGGTTCCACTGCCATTAGTGCCTGCAGCTCTGAGACTCTTCTAGCTGAAGTTATTGCTAGCAGCAGGGCAGTCTTCCATGATAGGAACTGAAGATCTGCAGAGAAAGCTGGTTCAAAGGGAGGTAGCGTAAGTTTTTCCAGAACAAAACTGAGGTCCCATGTTGGTGTAGGTGCTCTCCTGGGGGGCCTAATGTTTTTTGCCCCTCTGAGGAACTAACTTAGAAGTGGATGCGAAAATAAGGGTGGATCCGTGTTGTAGTGTGCTGAAATAGCTGAAGCATGGATTTTAATGGAGGAAAAAGAAAGTCCTTTGTGCAACATCTCAGTTAAGTACTGTAGAATGTGAGGCTGAATTGTGTCTTGGCCTTGAGCTTGGTTCCAGGCACAAAACCTTTTCCATTTGTCCGAATAAGCCTTCCTGGTGCTTGGCCTCCTAGCTTACAGAATAAAATCCATAACTGCTTGGGAAAGAGGAGTTGGCTGGATGCTTAGGTGATTTGCCATGCAGCCAGATTTAAGGTTTTGAGCTGGCTGTGAAGAATCTGATTGTTTTGCTGTGCGAGCAAATGGGTAATTTGTGGTAAGATCCAAGGTGGGCCCTGGGCCATATTCCTCAATAGTGGGTACCAGTGCTGGCGTGGCCAGTCTAGGGCTATGAGTATCAGTCATGGTCTCTCCTTTTTGACTTTCAGAAGCACCTTTGTGAGGAGAGGCAATGGAGGGAAGGCATATACTGTCAGGTTTTTCCAACTGAATGAGAGTGCGCCCACTTTCCAAGCTTGATGGTGAGGTGTCCTTGTACAAACTTTTGTTAGTTGATAGTTTTGAGGACTGGCAAACAGGTCTATGTCTGGAAGGTCCCATTTTTGAGTTATGATTGTAAATACTTGTGGATCTAGTTTCCACTCGTGGGGATCCATGATGTTTCTGCTGAGGTCGTCTGCCAATGTGTTCTTCTTTCCTGGCAAGAATTGAGCTTGTAACTGAACTTGGTAAGCCAGAGATGTGCTCCACAAGGTCATTGCTTGCCTGCATACAGGGTAGGAGTGAGTACCCCCTTGTTTGTTTATGTACCACATTACTGTGGTGTTGTCCGTCTTTATTGCAAGTTGTCCTGGATGTAATAGATTCTTGAAGGCTGTCAGAGCATTCTGTACAGCTAGCATCTCTTTTTGATTGATGTGCATATTTCTTTGATCTGCAGTCCATATGCCTTGAACGCACTGTCCTGCCATGTGTACCCCCCAGGCGTAGTCTGATGCAACTATTGTGATAGTTTGCCTGGCTGGGGGCAAGGTGAAAGGCTGACCCTTGTTGAGGTGACATGCCTGTGACCACCATAGAAACTCCTGTTGTAGGCAGGGAATGAGAGATATCATTGTGTCCAAGCTGTGTCTATGTTGAGACCATACGCTTTTTAGGTACCACTGTAATTTTCTCATATGCAGCTTTGCAAATGGTATTAGTAGTATGCATGATGCCATGAAGCCCAAGGCCTGCAGAATTTCTCTTGCAGTTAGTTGGGTCTTTGCTGCCATTCTTTTGAAATATTGAGTCAGTTGTAGTTGTTTGTCTGGCGTCAGATAAGCCTTCTGGGCCGTTGTATTCAAGCTGGCACCCAGGAATGTCATATTTTGTGAGGGTACTAGTTTTGACTTCTTTTCGTTTACTGTGTACCCCAGGCAACTTAGTAGATGTTTTACAAAAGCCAGATGTTGTAAGAGAATGTCCTTGCTTTCTGCTTGGATGAGGCAATCGTCCAGGTATGGGTATACTTGAATTCCTCTTTGTCTGCACTATGCAATTACTGGTGCCAGGCATTTTGTGAAGACTCTGGGCGCAGTAGATAAGCCAAAGGGCAGTACAGAGAATTGGTAATGGGTTGAACCTGCAATGAAACGGAGGTATCTTCTGCAACTTTGTCTGATAGGGACATGCAGGTATGCCTCCTTGAGGTCCAACGTTACTAGCCATGCTTCCTTGCCCAACATGGGAAGAAGCTGCTGTAGTGTTAGCATTTTGAATTTGGGTACTTGTAAGAAGGTGTTTAGAATTGAAAGGTCCAGAATTGGTTTCCAGGCATTGTCCTTTCTGGGCACTAGAAAGAGTCCCGAGTAAAATCCTTGACCTTGCTCTCGAGTAGGTACCAGTTGAATGGCTCTCATGTCCATGAGATTTGAAATTTTAGTGCCTCTGCCCATTGATTTTGTGGCAGGTTTGGCATTCCTCTTTTCATTGGCAAGGTGTGAAAATGGAATCTGTATCCTCGTAAAATTATGTCTAGGACCCATTTGTCCTTTGTGACAATGTGCCAGTTGTCTGGAAAAAGTAGGGGGCTGCCAAGAGAGTGTTGCTTGGCCAGATGAGGTGCAAGTCATTGAGTTTGCCTTCTGGTAGATTGGGACTGGTCTTCTCCTCCCTTCTGTGTTGCAGTGCCCCATTGGCGAGGTTTGTACTGGGCTTGTGGTTGTCCTCTGCCTTTTGGACGTCTGTATTTACCCCTCTGTGGTCTGTCAGTAGCTGGAAAGGACCAATTTTTTGTTTGACAGTTTCTGCTGAAGCGAGGGGCTGTACCTGTAGGAAATCTTCGACTGTCTGCATAGATTTTGCCTTATCTTCCATTTTCTTTAAGACTTCTTCTGCTTTAACTCCAAAAAGAACATCCTGCTGTAAGGGAGCATCTAGAAGCTTTGCTTTAACATGATCAGGCAGAGTTTGTTCCTTTAACCAAGCATGCCTACATATAACAGACCCAGTGACAGCTGCTCTGCAGGAGGCCTCCAAAGAATCAAATCCACATTGTAAAGTATGTTTGCCCACCTGTTCAGTTGCATGCAACAGATCCTGCATCTCTTTCAATTCAGACTGTTGAGGGAGAGTGCTCATTCTTTGCTTTAACTGAGAGATAAGAAATTGCTGATACTTTAGCATGTGAAATTGGCAATTTAGTGCCCTCATAGCTAGAGTGGCTGAGGTGTAAACCCTTTCCCCCCACCTGTCTAGTGTTCTGGAGTCCCTTTCAAAGGGTACAGGATTTTTAGCCATAGAAGCCTTAGCCCCTTTGGGACCCTGGGAGATAGCAACAGGGCTTTTATAAAGAAATTTGTGGGAATCAGGCACTCTATAGTATCTGTCAGGTTTGGCCAGAGCAGGAGGTAGAGAGTCTGGGTTCAAACTGGATTCCAAGTAAACATCATCCACAATGTCTAAAACTGGTGGGATGGCAAGTGGTCTGTGCTGGGGGAGTAAAAGAAACTCTCTGAGCCTTTTCTTAGAGTCAGAGTAGTCCTGACCTTCCCAGTGAAAATGTTCCCTCAGTGTGTAAAGTTTCCCCAAAGGAACAGTCTTCAGGAGGAGAAGCCGAGTGTATGGAATCCTCAGCATCAGAATCTTCATATGGGGAGAAGGAGTAATCTTGGTCCTCAGAGGAGTCTGAAGAAATGGACACTTGTTCAGAGGATGCATAATCTTCCTCTTGTCTATGCCTTTTGTCAGGAGGGGGCTGGGAACCCCTGATTAAAGAGATCAAATCTTCAGCCATTTTGAGCATCTGTTTCTTAGGCATGGGACCTTGAACAGGGGACTGAAGTGCAGTCCTTTTAGGTTTAATAGGAGTCTTCGTCTTAGGATACGTTTTAATGGTGAGTGTCGTCAGTCTGAAAACGCCTTCAGAAACCAAAGGTGTCTCTGCAGCACCGACATCTTTTTCAGTAATGTCGTCGGTAGGGCCTGAACAAAATGGCTGCGTCGGCCTGGTACATTCCGCCAAAAGTTCCAAAGCGGTCCCGGGTTCAAGATCTGCGGTAGTCAGGGGCTGCGTCGGAGCCTCACTGAAGGCCGGAGAACCGGAGACCGGACCACCCGGGGCCTCGGAATCTGGCTTAGGCCTGGGCTGCCTGTCCTTATCCTTTCGTTTTTTGTGCACGCCGGTAGTTGGTTGCTCAGATGGCATAGTGTAGTTAAATTTTCTACCGAAGTAGTGTCATGCGAAATCAAAGCGTCTTTTTATAGTACGCTTATTAAACCTAGCACAAAAACGACAACTAGTGACGTTGTGGTCTGGGCCTAGGCAAGGTATGCAATAAGAATGAAAATCCTTATGAGGTATTGTTAACTTTTTCTGACATCGGTCTGAGGCAAGAAAAGTTTCCCCAACGGGGTACTTAGCTGTATAGAAGACTTCGGTCTGAAATTCGAATTCGAAAATCTCAGGAGTCGGCCAACCGGCACTTGCGAACCGCTTCTGCTTCGGGCACCGCGCTGCAAGAAAGACTGAAGAAAATGGCGTTGGTTGCATTATATATACCCCTGGCGCACTGACGTCAGGGAAGAAGTGACAGCAACCGATGCCGGACCAAGACTTTGGAATTCCTGCCGACTGCGGGACCGCCTGACGACAGGATAACCCAAGTGTGATGACTGCAGCAGGGTAACATGATGAACATCAAAGTATCATGCTGTAAAGGAGCATCCAATAACTTTGCCTTAACATGATCAGGTAAACTTTGTTATTTTAACCAAGCATGTCTTCGAATCACAGAACCTGTAACTGCGGCTCTACAAGAGGCCTCTAAAGAATCAAAACCACATTGCAGAGTATGTTTTCCCACCTGTTCAACTGCATGCAATAAATCCTGCATTTCTTTACAATAAGGAGCTTCTGGGCTTGCAAGCATTTTCTGTTTTAACTGAGCCATTAAATATTGCTGGTACTTAAGCATGTGACACTGGCAATTTAAAGCTCTTACTGCTAAAGTTGCAGAAGTGTATACTTTCTTCCTCCATCTATCCAAAGCTCTGGAATCTCTGTCAGAGGGTACTGGATTTTTTGCAATGGAAGCCTTAACCCCTTTTGGACCCTGGGAAATAGTTTCTGGATCAGCAGAAGGGTTTTTGTACAGAAACTTGTGAGAGTCAGGGACTCTATAATACCTATCTGGCTTGGCTGAAGCAGGGGGCAGAGAGTCAGGAGATAGACTGGATTCAGAGAACACATCATCCACAATATCTAGCACAGGCAGAATAGCCAGGGACCTGTGTTGAGGCAATAACAGGAAATCCCTGAGCTTTTTCTTGGATTCTGAGTAATCCTGGCTTTCGCAATGGAAATGTTCCCTCATGGTATGTAAAGTTTCCCCAAAAGAATAATCCTCAGGAGGACAGGCTGAAGGGATAGATTCTTCAGCATCAGTGTCCTCATAGGGGGGTAGAGAGTATCCCTGGTCCGAAGAGGAATCGGAGGAAATGGAAACCTGATCAGAGGAGTCATAGTCTGTATCCTGCCTAGGCCTTTTCTCAGGAGGGGGATGGGAACCCCTGATTAGAGTAATGAGGTCTTCGGCCATTTTAAGCATCTGTTTCTTAGGCATGGAGGACTGTCCAGCAGAATGCTGTACCTGTTTCTTTGTCTTTAATGGTAGTCTTGGCTGCTGTTGTGAAGATCTGAAGACACCCTCAGAAGCCGATGCCTGCTCAGCGGCTCTGGACCCATCTGAGGGATTAGTTTCCAAAGGGCCAATACCTTGAGTTTCCAGAGACCTAGATGCCTCCACGTGGGAGTCGGAAACGGCCTGTGGCTCTGAGGTAGCGGGTGTCAGGGGCTGCGAAAGCGCCTCACTGAGAACCGGTGACTGGCCTAGAAGAGGTTTCGTCGGTTTTGGACCTCGGATGCCTGTCTTCATCCTTGTCTTTGCGTTTTTTCAGTATTGAGGTTGTCTGCTGATCCGACAGCATCGTATAATTGAACCTTCGGCCAAAGTAGTGCGAAGCAAAATCAAAACGTCTTTTTATAGTGCGTTTGTTAAATATAGCACAAAACCGACAACTAGTGACGTTGTGATCAGGGCTTAGGCATTGAATACAGTAAGAGTGGAAGTCCTTATGAGGTATTTGCTTCCCACAAGAAATACAATTATTAACTTTTTCTGACATCGGTCTGAGGCAAGAAAAAAGTTTCCCCAACGGGGTACTTAGCTTTATTGAAGACTTCCGATCTGAAATTCGACTACGAAAATCTCAGGAGTCGGACGACCGGCACTTGCGAACTGCTTCTGCTTCGGACACCACGCGGCAAGAAAGACTGAAGAAAATGGCATTGGATGCATCTTATATACCCCTGGTGCACTGACGCCAGGGAAGAAGCGACAGCAACTGACGCCGGACCAAGACTTTGGAACTCAGGCCGACTGCAGGACCACCTGACGGCAGGATAACCCAAGTGTAATGACTGCAGCAGTGCAACACGATGAACATCTGCTTTTGCTTCGGGCACCGCACGGCAAGAAAGACTGAAGAAAAAGGCGTCTGCTGCATCTTTTATATGCCTAGCGCACTGACGTCAGGGAAGAGGCGACAGCAACCGACGCCGGACCTAGGCTTTGGAATTCTGGCCGACTGAGGGTAGCCTGCCAGCAGGATAACCCAAGAGTAATGACTGCAACAGTGAAACACGATAAACATCAGGATTCCTGGTAACAGTGGCCTTAACTCCATTAGGGCCCTGAGAAATAACCTCTGGATCCACCAACGGATTCCTGAAAAGAAACAGATGAGAATCAGGGACTCTGTAGTACCTGTCAGGTTTCCTGGGAGCAGGAGGAAAGTACAGTTTTGTACCTACCATAAATGTAGATGTTCGAGGATCTACATTGCTGCAGTCATAACCTGTGGGTAGTCCGCTGTCCTCGATCGGCCCGAATACCAAAGAGCTGGGCTGGCGTCGGTCATTGTCGCCTAGAGCTGACGTCAGTACGTCGTAGTACATAAGCGCATGACCGACGCCATATCCTCAGTCTTTCTTGCCCCAGATGTCAGAAGGCCTAAGAATGAAAGAAGGCCAGAGCCAAAAAAGTAAACGCCCAACAACTACCAGTGTGGAAATAAAGACAATCCTAAAATAAAAAACACAGCCACCACCCACTATAGAGGGGAAGGAGGGAGGGAAAATTGGACTGCAGCAATGTAGATCCTCGAACATCTACATTTATGGTAGGTACAAAACTGTACTATGTTCTTCGTCTCACATTGCTGCAGTCATAACCTGTGGGTAGAATCCCAAAGCAAAGGAAAAGGGAGGCTGGCAAACTAAATAGCATTAGGAGCTGCTAACATGCCCTGTAAAACTGCAGTGGCAAACCCAGCCCTGGACTTGGAATAAAGAGAGAGATGGTAATGCTTAGTAAAAGTGTGTACTGAACTCCAAGTAGCTGCCTCCAAAATATCCTTAGTAGCTACACCCCTCAAAAAAGCAGTAGATGTGGAAGTAGCCCTAGTAGAATGAGGTCTGATCCCAGCAGGAACATTCTTCCCATGATGAGAATAACAAAAAGCAATACATTGACCAATCCACTTTGAAATAGTCTGCTTTGAAACAGCTTTCCCTTGTGAACCCAAAGCAAAAGAAACAAATAACTGTTGAGTCTGTCTGAACTCCTTAGTTCTGCTCAAATAGTAACGTAACTGCCTGTGGATATCCAAAGAATGCAAGACTTTTTTCCCCCTTATTTTGGGGATCAGCATAAAAAGTAAGCAAATGAATAGACTGGTTCAAGGCCACATTAGAAATCACTTTAGGCATAAAAGTAGGGTTAGTTCGCAAAGAAACTCTATCCTTATGAAATATCAGAAAGGGTTCAACTGCCATGAGTGCTTGCAATTCAGATACCCTCCTAGCAGAAGTAATGGCCAACAAAAAAGCAGTCTTCCAAGACAAAAACTTTAATTCAGACGTAGCTGCAGGTTCAAAAGGAGGTAAAGTAAGTTTCTCCAAAACAAAATTGAGATCCCAGGAAGGGGTAGGAGCTCTACGTGGGGGTCTTATATTCTTTGCCCCTCTAAGAAATTGTTTGAACAAAGGGTGAGAAAATAAAGGAGGGTCACAATCATAGTGAGCAGAAATGGCTGCAGCATGAACCTTCACAGAAGAGAATGACAAACCCTTGTCCAGTAATTCAGTAAGATACTGAAGTGCAAAACTCAAATTAGGCACTGAAACATCAAAGCCCTTTGCTGTGCTCCAAAGAAAAAATCTCTTCCATTTATCAGCATAAACTTTTCTAGTACTAGGCCGCCTGGCTTCCAAAATGACATCTAAAACCTGTTGAGGAAGCTGAGACCCCACCGGCTCCATCACAGAATACGCCAGGTTGTCAGATGCAGGGACTGCACCCGAACATTGAGAAAATGATTGTTTGACTGGGATAACAAATGAGGCACCTGTGGCAGAAGCCAAGGAGGTTCCTGGATTAAACTTCTCAGCAGAGGATGCCAATGCTGACGTGGCCAATCTGGCGCTATTAGAATTATGCAAGGCTTGTCCCGCCTGACTTTCAAGAGTACCTTGGGAAGAAGAGGCAGAGGAGGAAAAGCATAAACGTGAAGGTTGTTCCAACTGAAAGATAGAGCATCCACTTTCCAAGCATCTGGGTGGAACATCTTTGTGCAAAATTTTGGTAGTTGAAAATTCAGTGGAGAAGTGAACAGATCTATGTCTGGAGTTCCCCAAGCCACAGTCAATTGTTTGAAAACCTGAGGATCCAGTTTCCACTCGTGGGGATCCACAATTTGCCTGCTCAATACATCTGCTAGGGAGTTCTGTGCTCCTGGCAGAAACCGTGTTTGAAGATTGATTTGCAAACTCAGAGCAGTCTCCCACAAAATCATTGCTTGTCTGCAAAGAGGGTAGGAATGGGTTCCCCCCCTGCTTGTTGATGTACCACATGACTGTTGTGTTGTCTGTTTGAATCAACACCTGTCCCGGCTGAAGTAGGTCCTTGAAGGCCATCAAAGCAAATTGGACTGCTAAAATCTCCTTCATGTTGATATGCAAATGTAGTAGTTTGGGAGGCCACACGTCCTGTATCCATTTCCCATTGAAGTGTGCTCCCCAAGCCAAGTCCGAGGCATCCGTCGTTAGGATCTGACTCGCCTCTGGTCGGGTCACAGAGAGTCCCTTGTTTAGTTGACATTCCTGAGCCCACCACAAGAATTCCTTCTGGATGCAAGGTATAATCCGAATGACAGTGTCCAAACCGTGGCAGTGTTGAGTCCACACACTTTTGAGATACCATTGTAGCTTCCTCATATGCAGTTTGGCATTGGGAAGAACTAGAATGCAAGATGCCATGAACCCCAAGGCTTGAAGGACTGTCCTTGCAGTCAGCCTGGACATTACTGATAACTGCTGGAAATATAGATGGAGAGTTCTTTGTTTGTCCGGGGTCAGAAATGCCATCTGGGAAACTGTATTCAGTCTCACACCCAGAAAGCACATGTCCTGAGAGGGTACTAGACTGGACTTTATTTTGTTCACAGAATACCCTAGGCACCTTAAAACTGCCATTACATACTGGAGATGTTGTAGTAACTTGTCTTTGTTTTGAGCAAGAATCAGGCAATCGTCCAGATAAGGATAAATTTGTATTCCTCTCTGTCTGAAAAAAGCAATCACAGGAGCCAGAACTTTTGTGAATACTCTGGGCGCAGTAGATAAGCCAAAGGGCAATGCAGAGAACTGATAGTGAGAAGTACCAGCCTGAAATCTCAGGAATCTCCTGCAGCTGGGCCTGATAGGGATGTGAAGATAGGCCTCTGAGATCCAGGGTTACCATCCAGTGATCCTTGCCCAGCAGAGGCAGAAGTTGTTGTAATGTTAACATCTTGAACTTTGGAATGTCTAGGTAGGTATTGAGAATGGACAAATCCAGAATTGGCCTCCAAGTGTTTCCTTTCTTTGGCACTAGGAATAGACGGGAATAAAAACCTAGGCCTACTTCTGATGGAGGGACCGCCTGAATTGCCCCCATCTGTAAAAGTAAAGAAATTTGCTCCTGAGCCTCCATCCTTTGCTGAGGAGGCACATCCGGCATGCCTTTGAAAGGAGGAAAAGTGTGAAAATAAAACTTGTACCCGTGATTTATTATATCCAACACCCATTTGTCCTGGGTGACCAAATGCCAATTTTGTTTGAAAAGTCCCAACTTTCCTCCTAGAGGAGCTGCCAGTAGAAAAGGGTCCGGCAGCAGAAGATACAGGTCATTGGGTCTGTTTACGAAAAGGCTGACCCCTGCCCTCACCAGAAGACTGTGCAGGAGAACTCCAAGTCCTAGGTCTGAAAGAACCCTGAGCGTGAGCTCTGCCTCTACCACGCCTAGACCTGCCCTTAGACTGATAATCCGAAGAAGGAAAAGACCATCCCCTAGCAGGCCAATTCCTACTAAACTTAGGGGGCTGCACCTGCAAAAAATCTTTGACCGTCTGCATAGACTTAGCCTTATCCTCCATCTTTTTCAAAACCAATTCCACAGAAGGACCAAAAAGTACTTCAGATTGAAGAGGAGCATCCAAAATCCGAGCCTTAACATGCTCTGACAAATTTTGATCCTTAAGCCAGGCAGGTCTACGAATAACTGAACCTGTAGCAGCCACCCTGGATGCAGCCTGAAGAGCATCGAAACCACACTGCAAAGAATGCTTGCCCACTTGATCTGATGCATGACCCAACTCCTGGAGCTCCTTACACTCTATACCCTCAGATAACGCATCCACCTTAGATTTCAATTGATCTAACAAAAAATTCTGATACTGCAGCATATGAAATTGGCAATTCAAAGCCCTCATAGCTAACGTAGAGGAGGTGTACACTTTTTCCCCCACCTATCTAAAGCTCTAGAATCTTTATCCAAAGGAACTGGATTCTTAGCCACAGAAGCCCTAATACCCTTCGGACCTTGAGTAATAGTTTCTGGATCAGCTCTAGGGCTCTTGTACAAATACTTATGAGCTTCAGGAACTCTATAATATCGGTCTGGCTTAACAGGGGAAGGAGGTAAAGAATCAGGATTAAGGGAAGATTCAGAAAAAACATCCTAAACAACCTCTAAGACAGGAGGAATAGCCAAGGGCCTATGCTGAGGCAGAAACAAAAATTCCCTGAGCCTTTTCCGAGAATCCGAGAAATCCTGACCTTCCCACTTGAAATGCTCCCTCATGGAATGTAAGGTCTCAGAAAAAGAAAAATCCTCTGGAGGCGAAGCAGAAGGACAGGAGTCCTCTGCATCCGAATCCAAATAAGAAGGGAATTCCTGAATTTCTTCAGCTGAGGAATCAGAGTAGTCTGAGGAATGATCCATCCCCTGTAAATCTGCTTCCACCCTAGGCCTCTTCTCTGGAGGGAGCATAGAACCCCTGATCAAAGTAATCAAGTCCTCAGCCATTTTTAACATATGCTTCTTAGGAACAGGGGCTGGAGAGCTAGAACTATGACCAGGGCCAACATGACAAGGTTTGGCCTTAGCATGGCCTTTAGCCACTGAAGTAGAAGGCCTACTAACCTTCTGTAAAGATGGAACTACAGACACCTGAGAAGCACCCTCAGCCGGGCCTAACTCCTGAGAGGTTAACTCCTGTAAAAGTAAAGGTTCCCCATGGAATTCAGCCGAATCCCCGGCAGGATCCACAGGTTCAACCGGAGGCTCCGTAGAACTGGCATCCGTAACGGACGACTCATCCGGTTTAGACTTCAAAGATTTATCTTTACGCTTTTTAGCGGTAGCGGGCGTCGGAGGATCCGACGGCATGTTATAGTTACACCTTTTACCGAAAACAAGCCTGGCACAGTATAATCTCCGTTTAATGGTGCGCTTGTTAAATCTAGCACAAAAGCGACACCCGACCACGTCGTGCTCAGGCCCTAAGCAAGGAATACACAAAAAATGAAAATCCTTATGAGGTATCTGTTTCCCACAAGAAATGCAATTATTAACTTTTTCTGACATCCGGATAACCGAGGCAAGAAAAGACAAAGATTTCCCCAACGGGGTACTTAGCCCAACTTGGTCTTCGGTCTGAAACTCGATAAATGAAAATTTCAGAACGCCGAACGGCACTTGCAAACGCTGCTTCTGCTACGGACCATGCGGCAAGAAAGACTGAGGATATGGTGTCGGTCACGCGCTTATGTACTACGACGTACTGACGTCAGCTCTAGGCGACAATGACCGACGCCAGCCCAGCTCTTTGGTATTTGGGCCGATCGAGGACAGCGGACTACCCACAGGTTATGACTGCAGCAATGTGAGACGAAGAACATCTGAATTTGCTGACGAGGAATTTTCCAGAAAAACATCATCAACCACTTCCAACACAGGGGGAATAGCAAGAGGCCTATGCTGAGGTAAATCCAGAAACTCCCTAATCCATTTCTTGTGTTGGGGATAATCCTGACTTTCCCATTTAAAATGTTCTCTGAGGGTATTTAAAGTATCACCAAAAGAGAAATCCTCTGGAGGAGAGGTCAAAGGGATGGACTCCTCTGTATCTGAATCCTCAACAGGAGAAAATGCCTGAGAAAAATCCTCATCATCAGCAGAAATGCTAGAATAACCAGAACCTGAGCAGGACAAAGCCTCAAGGGAAACATCCCTACTCCTTTTAGAAGGAGGAGGCTGAGAACCCCTAACAAGAGTCAACAAATCATTTATCCATTTGGGATTGAGGGGAATGAGAAAAAGCAGGAGCCTGCCTTTTTACAGTCTTACGAATGGAAGACTTACCTGCAAGCCTGAAGGATTCGGGAGGCCTGGCAACTGCTGAAGTAGTAGCAGAGGTTGAAGGAAGAAGCTTTCTGTCAGAATGCAAAACGGAGGCCTCGGACAGTGGAGTCAGCGGACAGTGGAGTCAGCTTAGCGGCTCCAGCAGAAGAGGCGACCGGTGACAGGTCGGAAGGCAAAACAGAGGCTGAAGGCCTAAGGGACTCGGATTAAATCAAGGCCTGCGGAACTTCTGGATTCATCATAGGAACAGGAATGTCCTCTGGAACTTCCTTTGGAATTGCAACACCAAACAAGTCACTCTGGAATAGGGTGTGTTTCTCGCACACTATCTGCTAGTAATTAATGCATGCCTAACTCTGATATTGTTTTGTATAAAAGGTAATCTTTTTAAGAGGGAGTATGTAGATCAATGTGTCTGTATATATACACCTTTAAGAAGCTATCCAAAGGCTTGCACAAGTGCATAAATACGGAGCACGTGCGAGCCTGACTGCCACTCTGTAGTTAGCTGTTGAGATGTAAGCATGGATGTATGTAAGCTCCGTTTGCTAACTAGTTAGTTTGTATTTAAAGATGCTGTTATCCATCCTGATGTGTTTGTATGTATTAAAGCATTAAATGAAACTCCAAGCCTTCTTGTTACATGTGTTAAAGACAAACTAATGACAGTTTACATTCCTTCAACTGTAGTATTCTACACCTGAAGCATTACAGAACTGCTAATGAGCATACAAAATATATCAGTGAAATTATATTGTTTTAAAACGTGTTTTATCCATCCACAACCCTGTCTTCCCATTTTTGCACATGGGGTCAAGGTGTCACTTCAACAGTGACCATCTAGAGCCAAGGTTTACACCACTGGGTGACAAAGTAAGAGATTTGCAAAACATTTACATATTAAAAGCTAGTCTTAAAGCAAGTTTCTCAGAACACAATTCTGAAAATGAAGAGAGACAGTAAGCACATTTACCTACCTGGTTCATTAGTCATTGCAGACCATGTTAAATACATAGTATAAAGTGTGATAACAGAAGCCTGGAGGAGCCCAGAACGAGGTTGTGCTTCCTATTTAAAAAAAAAAAAAAAAAAAAAAAAAAACTAAGTAGCTGGAACTGTTATCGAAGGACTAAAAAAATAACTATACAACAGTACAACACTACAAGCCAAGATCTGGTGCTTTAATACAAATAGGCAAAACAGTTACAAATATCAGTAAAGAAAATCATTTCTGCTGCACATAAGCGGTTATACTTTCATCTGTTGGTAAATTATACAACACAGTCAGAAAGTTATCTATAGAAATTAATCCTCTTAGTTGTGGAAAAAAAGTAAAACTCTTCCTTTCTGGGGTTATGCATCCACTGTGGTGTATGTCAACATATATTTTACACAGCTGTGCTTTTTTTTTTTAGAAACATCATAATTGTAGATGCTCATATAGATTCACTGCACTTCAGGAGTCAAGAGGCTGGCCTGAAAACTGCAGCTCTTACCTTCTTCACTTTGGTTCATAGCTTCATAGGCTGGTACTAGGCTATCGGCCCTAGGGCCTATACAAGCCTAGCCATAAGAATTCCCTGGATATTTCTTCCCACAATATTTACTTCCCTGGACCCCTGTCTAGCAGGGCGACAGACATGATTCCCCGGGGTGAATTTCCTCTCTCCCATCCAATCATCAAGGTTCCTTTTGAAGAGGGCCAAGGAGGCGCTCTGCTTGACATGTATGGGCAGTCTATTCCAGAATATGGGGAGTCTCTGGGTCAGGAACCTATCCCTCCAGCATGTTTTGTTCATTGTGATGACAAGGTTTAGATCCTTGGAGCATGTGGCTCTGAGGGATTGGGATTTCTTGAGCATGTCCAACAGCTCAGGGTTTGACATGGCCTTGTATGTTAAGCAGAGATCACCTCTGAGTAGACAATATGCCACAGAGTATAGCTGGAGTTTTTTTAGATGGTCAGCATATGGCATCTACTTTAGGCCTCTGATTCTTTTAGTGAGGTATTTCTGTGGCCTTTCCAGCTGTTGCAGATGTCTTGTGAGATACATACCAAATGGGGCATTATACTCTATAATGGGTCTAATGAGGGATGAGTACAGTGGGACAATGACCTCCTTTTTTCTGGATGAAAAGCCCCTAGTGATGAGTTGTGCCACATAGAAGGATTTCCTGACTGTTGTGGCGATATGGTTATCGAAGGTGAGACCACTGTCCACCTGTGTCCAAGTCTCTCATCACACTTTCGATGTTTAGTGTACTGCCACCTATGTGGTAATTCATGGGTACATGTTTTTTTTCCAAAGGGGATAACTACACATTTCTTGGCATTAAGCTTAAGCCCATGGCTCTGGCACCAGGCATCTGTTTCTGTAAGGCCCTTCTGTAGAATATCCACATCATTTGGGGATTCAGTAATGGCTCCCAGTTTGTAGTCATCTGTGAACTTTGTTAGCCAGAGTCCCTTAGTGTTGGCCTGTACTTCAGAGAAGTAGATGCCAAACAAGAATGGTCCCAGGACTGAGTCTAGAGCTGGATTTGGGGTTGGCTACTTTTACAGTCTGGGTTCTGTCAGTAAGCCAGTTGGCAACCCATCGAGTGACATAGGGATTTATGCCCAGCTTAGTAAGTTTATCTATGATTCCAGAGTGGGGGATGGTGTCGAAGGCCTTGGTGAGGTCCAGATAGGCTGTGGACCGCCTTACCCTCGCCCACAGCTCTGGAGACTGATTCAAAGAAGTCAGTCAGGTTTGGGAGACAAGATCGGCCCTTCACAAACCCAAACTGGGTGGGGTCCAGTGTTTGAAGGTTGCCAATGTCTGTTTATAAGTTCCATGACAATGCGTTCCATGCCCTTGCAGATCAGGCTCATCAGACTGATGGGACGGTGGATCCCCCCTTGTGGAGTGGAATAACCATAGCTGTGTGCCACTCAGTGGGCATGAAGCCTGAGGTGAGACTATGATTAAACATGACACTCAGGTGAGGTGCCAGTTCATTTTGTAGTTCATGTAGTACACAGCCTGGGATGTCATCTGGTCCCATGAATGCTGTATTCTTAGCTTTGGAGAGTGCGGTTTCTACATGTGTGGCCATGATTACCAGAATTTGGCAATCTTTTGGTATTGAGATGGGCCCTTTGGGGGGTGACTTTGGCACTAACTCGATCTGCCAGGAAATTGGCAATATCCTTGGGATCAGTATCTCTAATGCCATTCTGTTGTAGCTCAGAGCAGATCTGAGCATTGCCATTTAGATTCTTGACATAACTATAGAATGCCTTGTGGTTGTCTTTGGAATCTTTGGCAATTTTATTTTCATAACTAGCTTTTGAGGATTTTATGAGGGATCTCAGCTTCTTACTGAGGCTGGTGAGGGAGTTTTTTGTATCCTGGGATTTTCCTCTTTTCTGAAACAGTTTCTTCCTTCTGTTGTATAGTTTGTTTATAGCAGGGGACCACCAGATTGGCTTTCTTTTTTGGAGGAGAGCATCTTGGTTCTATTTGGGATGGCACGATTCATGCACGAATGGTTGTGCTCATACAGTGCCTTAGTGTAGGATTCAGCAGTTGAACTTTCAGATCCCGTCTGCATGGGTGTCATGAAGTTTGTCACTTCTGACTTTAGTAGCATGAAGTTGGCTTTGGAGAAATTTTTTACAGAGGTTTCCTTACTGGGGGTGGGATGTGGATGTCAAGGGTGATTTTGCTTACGGTCAGACCTGATCAATGAGAGGGTGACCACTGGTGTGGAGCATCTATCTCCCATATTGGTAATGACCAGGTCTAGGATATTGGAGCCCCTGGTGGGACAATGGATTAGTTGATCCAGGGCATTAAAATTTATGAATTCTAAGAACCAATGGGAAAAGGTGTTGGTACCAAAGTAGTTTTCCCAGTTAATGGCAGGGTAGTTGAAATCACCCAGTACTAGGGTGTTTGGTTGTATCTTAATATTTTCCAGTATGTTTATAAAGATGTAGTGAGAATCTTGGGGCATGGTACAATTTGGATTGCAGTCTTACCTAGTGTTAGTTGCACCTGGAGAATTTCAGATGCATTGTGTTGGGCAACTAGCCTGGAGGTGTGAATATCCTTGGTGAATATGGACACTCCTCCACCTTTAGTGTTTTGGTCTTGGTTTTGTGGCCAAAAAGTGTGGTAAGAGTTGTAGCCTAGTACTGCAGGGGTGCTCTCTGGAGCCTTGAACCAGATCTCAGTTACTGCACAGATATCGATGTTCTCCATTTTTAGGAGTGCCTCGAGAGAGTGCATTTTGAGGTTTAGACTTCTAGCATTGAGTAGCATTACCTTCAGACTTTGCATGCTTGTATCTGTTACGGTGGTGGTTTTGTCCTTTGAACCTTGCCTAAAAAAGGCAATATAGGGGTGGCAAGAGCTTTAGCCAGTAACCTGAATCTCAGGGGTGACAGGTGCAGACTATCTCTAGCAAAGCATCATGGTTTGTCGATCATGTCTTCCCAGGCAGACAGATACTGGATCCCCTTTGGCCCAGTGGACACCTTCTCTTTTTGATGTCAGGATGTCAGTGGTATAAAGGACACTCAGCAAACAACATCTTGAAGACTTTCTTACCCCAGACTACAAGCCATACTTCCTTAAGGTCCAAAGCATGACATGTCCAGTGCTGGAGCCAAGAGGTTAAAAGAGAACATCTGGAGTAGAACCTTAACATGTAGTAGAGGAAGGTGAATAGGCTAAACACCCCAACACAAGGTATGTGTTAGGAGAAAGAAGGGATGGAGGGAGGTAACTGGTACTGCAGCAGTGAATATACTAGAGCATCTACAATTATGGCATGTTCCTAACACAACTGCACATGTTCTTCACAGCTCACTGTTGCAGTACAGACTCTTGGGATTACTCTGAGTTGGCCAAAGTTGGGTTGCTCACTTCTTATGGAAGCAGGAGAGACCAGACTCTGCACGATGGCCAAAGAAAACCCTGCCCTGGCCCTGGACACAGCCCCTAAACTGTAATGTCTGGAAAAGATGTTAAATGACCAGGGTGCTGCTTTCATAATGGCTTGAGTTGAGACCCCATTTAGAGAGCTGTGGTGATAGCCATATTCCTTGTAGAGCAAGCCCTGACAGAGAGAGAGTGTAAGTGTTTGTGACACCTGGATTCAGATGCAAGTGGTCTCTCTACAATGAAGTTCCCTTTCAACAAATCCAAAAATAGGAACCTGGAATGTCAGGGGGATGCCGGAACCATACTGATTTTAGGTACTATTGAATCTTTTTCAAGAGGCATCATGCCAGACAAATCATGAGAATCGTAAGAATTACAGAAGCCACAAACTCTAGTATCCTGAGAAACTCGCTTGCTGAAATATTTTTTCTTGAATGGAAAAACTCAGGAATTGATCTAGATAAAGATCTACTTTTAGCTGTGGATGAAAAGCTCTCTGAACTGAGGTATCTAGGAAACATCCCAGAAAAATAATTCTACAAGATGGTGTCAAAAGATTTTTGAATGTTCTGAAACCTCAGTCTGTGTAGGGGATCACTAACCAAGTGACAGATTCCTGATACTTTGTAAAAAAGAATTTGAAAAGATAACAAACAACTCATCTAAATAAGGAACAGTATGAAGACCTTGCAGTCTGCAGTAGACTATCTCTGGAGCTAGACACTTTGTAAACACCCTTGGACCAGTAGATAGACCAAAGTGTAATACAGAGAACTGAAGTGTGTGACCCAGACACAGAAAACCTTAAGAAATGTCTGAACTTTGGTGCTACAGAAATGTGATAAGCATCTTTAAATCTAGGGTCACAAAAAAACAAACTGATAATGACAAGCCATAGGTTGTGAAGAAATAGCATTTTGAACATTAGAATTGTTACAAACTTACTTCAAAATGAAAGATCTAAGCCTTTACCTATTAACGGAAGGAAGTCCTGGGGGGGGACGGGACGAGAAGTCTGATCTCAAGGATCAGAAGGAATCCCCAAAAAGGGAGAGCTTCCCACTGCCATTTCTATCCATGATGAATCACTCTCAGAACCCATATGGCTGCTGCCAAAGAAAGAAATGAACGTTCAGACTTGCAAGGGAGGGAAGAAGGAAAAATTCTGAAGACAGACAGACTTTTTAGACTGTCCTTTACTCTGGAGAACCTCCTCCAAGACAAAAACTTCAAGTCAACTGTAGCAGAAGTTTCAAAGGGAGGTGCAGCCAGCACCTGAAGCGTGAAGGGTAAAATCCCATGAATGGACAAAATCCCAACTGGAGGAAGTAAAAAAAAAAAAGTTACCCTTGAGCAAAGCCTTCAAAATTGAGAAGCCAAAGGCAAATTGCCCCTTCCAATATGGAAATTGGAAATAGCTGCCAAATGAACCTTAACAGCAGAATAACTGGAACCTGAAGTTAAACAACTCTTCTGGAAAGTCTAGAATGACCTCCAAAGGGGGTGAACAGGGATTCAAATACATAGAGGTAGCCCAACAGTATGCTTTCCAACTTGTTCAGCTGAATGCAATAAATCCTGTAACTCTATTTTCCACACAGTCAGAAATCAACATAATTTTCTGTTTCAGTAAGCCCATGACATGCTGCTGATATTTAAGCATATGAAACTGACAGCTTAAAACCCTGACTGCCAGGGTTGCAGACTTGTAAACCTTCTTACCCCCATCTATCCAGCGCCCTGGAGTCTCTATTAGAAGGGGTAGGATTTTTAGAAGTAGAAGCCTTAACACCCTTGGGACCCTGAGAAATTGTTTCAGGATCAGCAGTAGGGTTTTTGAAAAGAAACTTGTGGGAGTCAGGAACCCTGTAATATCTGTCTGGCTTACTAGGAGCCGGAGGCAGGGAATCAGGAGCCATGCTGGATTCTGAGAAAACATCATCAACAATGTCTAAAACAGGAGGTATAGCCAAAGGCCTATGCTGAGGAGGAAGAAGGAGGAAATCCCTAAGCCTCTTTTTGGATTCTGAAAAATCCTGACTCTCCCAATGAAAATGTTCCCTTAAGGTATGCAAAGTTTCTCCAAAAGAAAAATCCTCAGGAGGAGAAGCAGAAGGGATGGATTCTTCTGCATCAGAGTCCTCATAAGGGGGAATAGAAAATTCCTGATCAGAAGAGGACTCAGAAGAAATGGAAACCTGATCTGAAGAATCATAATCAGTGCCTTGCCTAGGCCTCTTAGCAGTAGGGAGTTAGGAACCCCTGATCAAGGTAATTAAATCCTCAGTCATTTTGATAATTAGTTTTTTTAGGCATAGGGGTGTGAACATGTGGCTCATAAGTCATTTTTTTAGACATAGAAGTTGGTTTTGGCCTTGTTTTTGATGATGGCGTCAGTTTAATATACAAATCTTTAGGCCTGAAAACACCCTCAAATGCCGGTGCCTGCTCAGCGGCTCCAGACCCATCTAAGGGAGAGACATCCGTGGGTTCAATACTTGGAAATGTCTAGCGGCATACCAGACTCCGAATGGGTCTTGGTAGAGGCCTGCAAATCAAAAGTAGCGGACATCAGGGGCTGCGAAAGTGCCTCACTGAGTACCGGCGAACCGGTGAATGGCTTAGGAGAAGCTTTGTTGTCGGTTTTGGACCTCGACGGTCTGTCTCTGTATTTTTCTTTGTATTTTTTGTGAATTGCGGTAGTCTGATTGCTAACTGACAACATTTCTGAATAGTTAAATCTTGAGCCAAAATATTTAGAAGCAAAACTATACCGAAGCTTAATAGTGCGTTGGCTAAATTTAGCACAAAACTGACAGCAAGGCACACTATGGTCAGGGCCTAGGCAAGGAATACAGTACGAATGAAAATCCTTATGAGGTATTTGCTTCCCACAAGTAATAAGGAGCAATAAAAAAGTTCCCCAATAGGGTACTTTGCTTTAGGTTGAAGACTTCGGTTCTGAAACTCAAAAATGAAAATTTCAGGAGTCGGCCGACCGGCACTTGCTAACTGCTTCTGCTTCGGGCACCGCACGGCAAGAAAGATGGATTAAAAACAGCATTGGCTGCATGTTTTTTACCCCTAATGACCTGACATCATGGAAGAAAAGACAGCAACCGACGCAGGACCCAAGACTTTGTTATTCAGGCCAACTGATGGCAACCTGCCAGCAGACTACCCAAATGTAATGACTGAAACAGTGAAACACGAAGAACATCAGCAAAGGAGACATCCTTGTGGGGAAATTTAGGTGAACCCTTCTTCCTTGTGGTCGGTATCCTCTGTGAGGAACTTTTCAGGAGAATCCAGGTGCTGCCTCTTGCTTGAAACTTCCCTCCCTGGAGAATTCAGTGAGAAAACGGAAGAGATTGGGGGATGTGAAGGAAGGGCAGACTAGATAGCACAGAGTGAGCTGTTCCAGAGCAGACTGAAGCATGTCCACAAGCATGGACGTCAAAAAAGGGGGGGCTACCGGCTGCACCTGACCACTCCTCCTGACAGGATAACAGCATCTTCTCCACAATGTCAAGGGCAGAAAAGTACAGTTTTGTACCTACCATAAATGTAGATGTTCGAAGATCCACATTGCTGCAGTCCTAACACTAGGGTAGTCCGCTGTCCCAGTCGGCCCGAATACCAAAGTATAAGGCTGACGTCGGTCAAGGCGCATTAGTCTGACGTCAAGACGTCAGGGAACAAATGCGCATGACCGACGTCATATCCTCAGTCTTTTCTTGCCCCAGATGTCAGAAGACCCTAAAAAGATAAGGCCAAAACCAAAAAACACCAAACACTCCTGTACCAAATATATGTACAATATATACAAATTTACAAAAGTACAACCCCACCCACACAACCACCCCTAAACACAGAGGGAAGGAGGGAGGAATTGGACTGCAGCAATGTGGATCTTCAACATCTAGATTTATGGTAGGTACAAAACTGTACTATGTTCTTCATCTCACATTGCTGCAGTCCTAACACTTGGGTAGAATCCCAAAGCAGAGGTAAGGGAGGCTGGCAAATCATAAAGAAGCAGGAGCTGTCAACATGCCCTGCAAAATAGCCGTGGCAAAACCAGCCCTAGATTTAGAGTAGAGAGGAAGGTGGTAATGCTTAGAGAAAGTATGCACTGAACTCCAAGTAGCTGCCTCCAAAATATCCTTAGTTGCCACCCCCCTTAGAAATGCTGTTGAAGTGGCAGTAGCCCTAGTGGAATGAGGCCTAATCCCAGCTGGAATCTCCTTGCCATAATGGGAATAACAAAATGCAATGCAAAACCCAATTCACTTAGAAATAGTTTGTTTTGACACCGGCTTGCCCTGAGAACTCAAAGCAAAAGAAACAAACAACTGCTGAGACTGCCTAAAATCCTTAGTCCTGCTTAAATAATAACGCAACTGCCTGTGTACATCTAAAGTGTGCAAAATCTTTTCCCCCTTATTTTGGGGATCTGCATAAAAAGTAGGCAAATGAATAGTTTGGTTTAAAGCCACACTAGAAACCACCTTAGGCATAAAGGAAGGATTAGTACGTAATGATACCCTATCCTTATGGAAAATCAAAAGGCTCAACCGCCATAAGGGCCTGCAATTCAGAAACCCTTCTTGCAGAAGTAATGGCCAACAAAAAGCAGTCTTCCATGACAAGTATTTCAATTCAGCAGTAGCCGAGGCTCAAAAGGTTGTAGAGTAAGTTTCTCCAACACAAAATTGAGGTCCCAAGCAGGAGTAGGAGCTCTACGTGGGGTCTTATATTCTTTGCCCCTCTAAGAAATTGCTTGAACAAAGGATGAGAAAACAATGGTGGGTCACAATCATAGTGAGCTGAAATTGCTGCAGCATGAATCTTAATGGAAGAGAAAGACAAACCTTTGTCCAATAACTCAGTAAGATATTGAAGAGCCACACTCAAATTAGGCTCAGAAACCTCCAAATCCTTTGCTGCACTCCAAAATAAAAATCTCTTCCATTTTTCTGTACACTTTCCTTGTACTAGGTCTTCTGGCTTCCATAATCACATTCAAAACTTGTTGAGGAAGTTGAGACCTGCTGTGGTTCAAAACAGAATATGCCAGGCTGTTAGATGAAGAGAGTGAAGCTTGACATTGAGTAGATGACCGTCCCTCTGAGACAATAGGTGCGGAATCAAAGGTAAAGGCCATGGAGGCTTCCTTACCAGACTCCTCAGTAATGGGTACCAGTGTTGCCGAGGCCAATCTGGAGCTATTAAAATCATCCTTGGCTTGTCTTGTCTGACCTTTAGGAGTACCTTTGGGAGGAGAGGCAGAGGTGGAAAGGCATACACATGAAGATTTTTCCAACTGAAAGAAAGAGCATCCACTTTCCAAGCTGTGTGATGAAACCTTTTCGCAAAACTTTGGCAGCTGGTGGTTTAGTGGAGAAGCAAACAGATCTATGTCTGGAGTTCCCCATGACACTGTCAATTTTCGAAATACATGAAGATCCAGTTTCCACTCGTGGGGATCCATGATTTGCCTGCTTAACACATCTGCTAAGGAGTTCTGTGCTCCCGGCAGAAACCTTGCCTGAAGATTTAGTTGCAAGCTGAGCGCAGTCTCCCACAAAATCATTGCTTGCCTGCATAGAGGATAAGAATGTGTTCCCCCTTGTTTGTTGATGTACCACATGACAGTTGTGTTGTCTGTTAGAATCAACACCTGCCCTGGAAGAAGTAACTCTTTGAAAGCCATTAATGCAAACTGGACTGCTAACATCTCCTTTATGTTGATATGTAGATGCTGTAGTCTGGCAGGCCACTTGTCTTGTATCCACTTTCCATTCAGATGAGCTCCCCAAGCTATGTCTGAGGCATCTGTCGTTAGAATCTGACTCGCCTCTGGCCGGGTCACAGAGAGTCCCTTGTTTAGGTGACATTCCTGAGCCCACCACAAAAATTCCTTTTGAATGCAAGGTATTATTTGAATGACAGTGTCCAAATCCTGGCAGTGCTGTGTCCATACATTTTTGAGATACCATTGCAGCTTCCTCATATGCAGTTTGGCATTGGGAAGCACCAGAATACAAGATGCCATGAACCCTAAGGCTTGAAGGACTGTCCTTGCTGTCAGCCCGGACTGAAGAGATAGTTGATGGAAGTAAAGGGAAAGATTCTTTTGTTTGTCCGGGGTTAATTAAGGCCATCTGGGTTGCTGTATTCAGTCTCACACCCAGAAAGCACATGTCTTGAGAGGGTACTAGACTGGACTTTATTTCGTTCACAGAATACCCCAGGCATCTTAGCACTGCTATCACATATTCCAAATGCTGAAAAGGGTCTTCCTTTTCTTGAGCCAGAATCAGGCAGTCGTCCAAGTAAGGATAGATTTGTATTCCTTTTAGCCTGAAGTAAGCTATCACTGGAGCCAGAACTTTGTGAATACTCTGGGCAGTAGATAAGCCAAAGGGCAATGCAGAGAACTGATCATGGGAATTCCCAGCTCGAAAACGCAGATACTTCCTGCAACTTAGTCTGATAGGCACATGAAGGTAAGCCTCCTTGAGATCTAAAGTTACCATCCAGTGATCTTTGCCCAGCAGAGGTAAAAGCTGTTGTAACGTCAACATTTTGAACTTGGGAATGTCCAGATAAGTGTTGAGGATAGATAAATCCAAAATTGGTCTCCACGTGTTCCCCTTTTTGGTACTAGGAACAGGCGAGAATAAAATCCTAGGCCCCTTTCTGGCACAGGAACCGGCTGAATGGCCCCTATTTGGAGTAACAGAGAAATTTGCTTGTGAGCCTCTTTTCTTTGTAGAGGAGGAATGTCTGGCATGCCTTTGAAAGGAGGCAAGGTATGGAAATAAAACCTGTAACCGTGGTGAATGATATCCAATACCCATCTGTCTTGGGTAATTAAACTCCAATTTTCTTTGAAAAGTGCCAGCCTTCCTCCCAAAGGTGCTGCCAGACGAGAAGGCTCTGGCAGCTGAAAAGGCAGGTTATTGGGTCTGTTTACGAAAGGACTGACCCCTGCCCTCACCAGAAGACTGAGCAGGTGAACTCCCTGTTCTAGGCCTAAAAGAACCTTGAGCTCTGCCCCTACCACGCCTAGACCTACCCCTAGACTGGGAATCATAAGAAGGATATGTCCACCCCTTAGTAGGCCAATTTCTACTAAACTTCGGAGGCTGACCCTGCAAAAAATCTTTAACAGTCTGCATAGACTTAGCCTTGTCCTCCATTTTCTTTAAAACTGCTTCCACAGGCGAACCAAACAACACATCAGATTGTAACGGAGCATCTAAAATCCTTGTCTTAACATGCTCAGCTAAATTCTGATCCCTCAGCCAGGCGTGCCTCATAAGAACAGAACCAGTGGCAGCCACCCTCGAAGAGGCCTGTACAGCATCAAAACCACATTGCAAGGAATGCTTACCCACCTGTTCAGAAACATGAACTAAATCCTGCAACTCTTTACACTCAATACCTTCCGCCAGAGCATCCACCTTAGACTTCAATTGTGAAAGGAGATAATTTTGGTATTTTAACATGTGGAACTGGCAATTCAAAGCCCTCATGGCTAAAGTGGAAGAAGTATACACCTTCTTTCCCCATCTATCCAAAGCCCTTGCCTCTTTATCAGGAGGAACAGGATTTTTAACAACAGAAGCCTTAACACCTTTAGGCCCCTGAGAAACAGTTTCTGGGTCTGCCCTAGGACTCTTTTACTTATGAGCTTCAGGCACCCTATAATACCTATCCGGTTTAACTGGGGTAGGAGGCAAAGAATCAGGGTTCAGGGAAGCCTCTGCAAAAACATCTTCCACCACATCCAGAACAGGAGGTATAGCTAAAGGCCTATGCTGGGGTAGAAACAAAATTCCCTAAGCCTTTTCCTGGAATCAGAGAAATCTTGACCTTCCCATTTAAAATGCTCCCTCATGGAATGAAGAGTCTCTGAAAAAGAAAAATCCTCAGGAGGAGAAGCAAGGAGTAGAATCATCTACATCAGAATCAGAATAAGGAGGATACTCCTGTAAGACTCAGAAGCCTCCGAACACTGCTCAAAACTCTCAAGCTCAGGTTCCACCCTAGGCCTCTTATCAGGAGGGGGCATAGAACCTCTAATCATAGTAATCAAATCTTCTGCCATTTTAAGCATATGTTTCTTAGGCAGAGACCCTGAAGAACTAGGAGAGACACCCACTGAAGTTAAACCTGGCCTGCCTCTCGAAGAAGCCTTGGAAACAGAAGGGGAGGGCCTAACCACCTTAGGAAGGGAGGGGAGAACAGCTACCTGAGAAGCCCCTTCAGCCTGGCCTACCTCCTGAGAGGACACATCTTGTAACAGTAAAGTCTCTCCCTGAGACTCCAAAGAAACTTCTGGCAGAACCTCCGGCTCCACCGAGCCCTCTAAAGAACCGACGTCCGGGACAGACGGTTCTTCCAACCTAGGCTTTGCTGCTTTGTCCTTGCGCTTTTTAGACGAAGCGGGCGTCGGAGCATCCGACGGCATTTTATAATTACAACGCTTCCCAAAACTAACCTGGCACAGTCTAATCCTCTCTTTATAGTGCGTTTGTTAAATCTAGCACAAGAGCGACATCCAACAACGCCGTGCTCAGGCCCTAAGCAAGGTATACACAAGGTATGGTAATCCCTATGAGGTATCTGTTTCCCACAAGAAATACAGTTATTCACTTTTTCTGACATCCGGTTAAATACTGAGGCAAGAAAACCAAAATATTCCCAACGGGTACTTAGCCAACTTTGATTCGGTCTGAAACTCCGACTTCAGAAAATTTCAGAACGCCAACCTGCACTCGCAATACTGCTTCTGCATCGGACCATGCGGCAAAAAAGACTGAGGATATGACGTCGGTCATGCGCATTTGTTCCCTGACGTCCTGACGTCAGACTAATGCGCCTTGACCGACGTCAGCCTTATACTTTGGTATTCGGGCCGACTGGGACAGCGGACTACCCTAGTGTTAGGACTGCAGCAATGTGAGATGAAGAACATCTTAAGCAGGCTGACAGATCTAGGATCCAAAGACCCCAGAAACGCACTGGACTCCACAACTGCTCCAACCTGCATTAACACAGAATCCACAGATGATCTATCAAGAGCAGAGGCTTTAAGGGGAGAGAAGACCCTGAAAGTAGAATCAAACCCAACCCAGACACTCCCGAACTTGATGTCTTGGCTCTGACACAGCCAGAGTTGAGGAAACCAAGGCAGGGGTAGGAGCTGAAATTAGCCTGCCAGTCGGATCCAACCCTAAGGGAGGAAAGGCCACTAGCTCAGATGACCTTGGAACTGTAGGGCCCAAGGGAGGAAAACAGTTTAAAGGAGAATATGCTTCTAGTCAAGTCCCTGAAGCAGAGGGGCACGAGTCCTAACTGCATCTGTGGCTGCAAAAAAATACCTCATCAGCTGCTCCAATTCCACGAGTCTTAAACTCATGACTGAACA
Source organism: Protopterus annectens (assembly GCF_019279795.1). NCBI lineage: Eukaryota > Metazoa > Chordata > Ceratodontiformes > Protopteridae > Protopterus > Protopterus annectens. Next base: position 993,878,797 of record NC_056746.1, on the reverse strand, counting down.
AGACAACCAAGCAGATGAAGCCAGAAAGGAGGCTTTAAGGCTCATCTACTAGACAATGGCTCCGATGACTAGATATGTTTTGGAAGAGAAGTGAGGTTTAAGGGAAGGCAGGAATTGAATAAGCTATGTAATGTTTAACTGACAATGACTGTACAGAAGATTACATGTGATGTATAATGTTTGCAACTGAAAATGTCAATAAGGTTTGCTTTCATTTATATAAATGTCTGACTGCCTACATCTTAAGTGATAATTCAATAAAGATGTTTCTTGTTTTAAAAAAAATACACAGAACTTCACTTTCTGTCAGAAAAATAAAAAGTGGGAGGTTTTCCCCAAAAGGGAACTTACCTGCCCAGCAATGCTAAAGTATTAGCTGGCTGTCAGTCCTCAAAAGCTGGAAGCAGGAAAGCTCTGTAGGTGCCATTTAGCTTTGGAAGCTGGCTGGCTGGCTGTTATCTTAGCAGGACATAACCCATATAGCTAAGGCAACTGCAGCACTGATCCAATGATGATTATTATAAGCTACTGCAAATACATTCAAAAACTGGAGGGAAATGTTAGGATTAACAGATTCCTTTTTACTAAGATGCTGAATCTCTACTGCACTTTCACTGTTCTCAGGCTTTTTGTACTCAATCAAGAATAGATAAACATGTTTTTTACAGGATCTCAAAAGTAAAATTCAAAAACTGAAAATAATTCCATGGGCTATCAGTACCTTTTTTGTAAAATAATCAAATTAAAAAAGATAGTTTTAATGACTAGATTAGAAGCTTATTTAATTAAAACAGGGCTTTTTAAAGAAACAGATACTTTAGAGAATATCAGTAATGAGATGACTATATTAACTACATGTGAGTAATTGAAAGTATACATATATGGCAGGATGGTTTCATGGTACAGAAGGAGAAAAAACAAACAACGAGGTGAAGAATTATTAGATTTACAGGAAAAAAGCATTTAAATAAAAACAGCAAAAAACACCAAATTATTTACAGACAAGAAACTTGAAAATATTTTTCCTCTTTTACACGCACAAGAGATTCGTGGGATCTTTTAAGCAAAGTCAAGGTAATTCCAGCTAAAGACTAATTTCTCTTACTTAAGTGTAGTATACAGAGTTTGTTTTCAGTAACACCGCATGATGTGGGACTTGAGTGGTTTGTTGAGACTGTAAAGCAATTTGCTTTGCTCTCTGAGACTGATGCTGATTTAGTCACTGAATTTATGGACGTGGTGCTTGGTCACAACTTTTTGACGTTCGAGGGTGAATATTACAAGCAGGCCTTTGGAGTGGCCATGGGAGTCATGTCTGCCCCTATATTTAATGACCTTTTGAGGTGGGAATTGAAAACACTCTTTAAACTTCCCTTTTTCAGTAGGTGTGTTGGTTATTTTGCCCCGATGACTTACTGATCATTTGGCAAGGCACTGTGGAGGAGCTGGATGATTTTATTTTCCAACTTCAAGCTAGTACTTCCTTTCTTAAGATTACCTATCTATGCAAGCTTGATAGAATTAATTATCTTGATGTCGACGTCAGAAAAGGTGCCAACCAAGAGTTTTCATCTAGCATCTACAGGAAGACAACTTACTGTAATACATTTCTTTACCAGCTGCCACCCCCTCTATCAGAAGGGTGTGGTCAAGAGCAAATACAAAAAGGCTTCCCATTTGACGTCAGAAGACGCAGAGTGCCTGGAGCAATTTGAGAAGTTGCGATCCATATTTCTGGATCGTAGATACACCCCTCTCCTCTTTGATTCCATAAGAGATGAAATATGGGCTGAGAGGAAACACACAGATGCCCCAATTATCAGGAGTGGGTTACGTCAAGTAGTAAGAAAGGACAATCATTTTGATAGTAAGGGTCATAGCAACGTGGTTCTGCACTATACACTGAATGTCAAGGACATTACAGAGATTTTACACAAGGATTGGTGCTTGATGCAAAGTGACAAAAGCACCAAAAACCTTTTCCCCTACATTACCATTTTTTTTACATACAAAAATAAATGGAACATAAAATCCCTTTTGGAGAAGTCCAATGACCACCGTGCTAGAGTTTCATCCACTAAGAAATGTAGGCATTGCCATAAATGCCCCTACATTAATACACTCTGCAAAGGCCCTTTACTAGGGCAAATTGATACGGCTAGACATGATGGAAAATTCAACTGTTCTTCCCAGAGAGTTATTTACATCACTACCTGTGCAATGTGCCCAGCTTTTTATGTGGGTAAAACAAAAACACTTCAAACTAGCGTATTTATAAACATCTTTACAGTATTCACTGTAAAGATGGTAAGAGTGCCTTAGCCACCAGGCATGCCATGGTTTGTACTGGTTTCATAAAGTTTACTTTCTTTGTTTTGGAACAAATAAACACTTTTTTGCAGGCGATTGGCAGAGCAAGGTGCTTCACCATGAAATATACTGGCAATTCAGGCTGGATGCTACAAACCTTCCTGGTTTAAATGAGAATATTTCAATCAGTAGTGAGCTTAAAAGACGAGCAAGTAGATTATGTTGAGGTGCCTTAACTTTAGGGACATTGTTGGTATTTCAGTGTTATTTATGCATAAAGCATTGTATAAACTTTTTTCATAGAATCTTGTTAGCATTGTTCAGTGGGGCTAATAACATTACTTTCTTTGCGTGTGGGATACTTACACAACTCAACTGAGTCTATGTTCACTTTAAGAATTTTTTTTTCTTTTTTCTTTACTGATTACATCACTAATTTGTGATGACTGGTTTGCTTTAGAAGCGTGTCAATATTTGCGTCATTTTAAAATGGAGCTAGTTTGAGAAGTGCTCTGATGATGTCTTGGTAACAAAAAGACGCAAGCACTTAAATGTGGATAATTTTAATGTTTTTCTATTAAACGTTTCCTACAACTGTTTTGGTGGCTGACAATTTGGTGGTTTTTGCTGTTCTTAGTTTTGTGTTTCTACCAGCACTGGAATTCAGCTTTGTTCTTGATTGATTGCATTTAAATAAAGCTTGGTTGATTGTATTTAAATAAAAGCTTTGAATAAGGAATATGAAAATATACCATCACATAAGACAGCTTTAGAAAACTTAAAGAGTTCCATTTAAGCAATGAGAAGAGGAATGTATAACTTAAAGATGGGAAAGTACTAGCAAGATCAATCCATATCAGGAAAATTAACAGTACAAACAAAAAAAAAATTATAGACTGAAATTGAAGAAATTCGGTCAGAATTCAAGCATTATCATAATAACCTAAACATTTAAATAGGCTACACTAGTTTTTAGTATAACTACATAAGAGATTACACTCACTGAGAAACTCAACATATATTAACAATACCTTAAAAAAATCAAAAATATTATGGCATATACAGATAACTAAAAACTAATTTAGCACATATACTCCCTTCTCTACATCAAAAGGATTTTTAGTGAGCTCAAATTTGCATAAAAGGGTCAATTCAATGAAAAATATTTTATGGGCTGGTAAGTTAGTGTTTAAAAAAAACAAACTATTTTGTTTGAAGTTTTTTTAGAACCACACGGTCAAGAAATATTCAATAAAGTAATTATAGAAAATCAAAGAAATTTCCAAAATGATTGATTACTTATGTTAAACTGTGTTTAATAAAAAATCCTATTCATTTATATTACCAGAACTGTACAAGACTTTTTTTTTCTAGTAATGTTTATATTTTTTTAAATAAACATCTTTGTTAAATTATCACATATGACAATCTTACACTGATATAAATGAAAAACAAAATGACACCACTTGTTGCAAATATTATACATCATAGACACCACTGAAACTGTAGATGGAAACATTATACCTCACATAATCTATCTAGTCACGGTCAGTTAAGCATTATATGGCTCATTCAAATGCTGCCTCTTAAACCTCTTTCCTTCTCTGCATATATTACTCCCACAATTCTCATTTTTTCCTATGTAGCTTGCCCCTTCCCTGTTCTAAAGATCTCAATTCCAGTTGTTTTATCTATGTTACTATATTTACTACTTTTAGTAAAGTTGTCTAGAGTTTGATTTCCATTTTCTAGGAATTGCTTTTTTTGGCAGCCACCATAATTAGACTCAACAAGGCTTTAATATGTCTAGGCAATTCCGATTCTGCATCATAGCTCAAAAAAAAAAATAATCTCTACAGTCAATCCAATCCGCTCACCCAGCATCTGACATCCCTAAAGTCTACCAGTTCATTACACTCCCAAAAAATATGTTCCCAGCCACCTCTTTCTTGCTGTCACATCTCCAATATTTGCTATCTACCAGAGGAAAAATTCTTTGGAGTCTACTTGTGGTATAAAAATATCTAAGTAAACACTTCCAGGCAAAGATCCAAATATGCAGCAAAGTCTAGAAGATTTAGGGAGATTATATATATATATATATATATATATATATATATATATATATATATATATATACACATATATACATATATACATATACATATATACATATATACCCCATTGTATTTTTGTTGGAATTGTACAAGACTGTATTAAGAAGCAATCAATGAAAGACTGGAAATTTATACTGCAGAATAAAGAAACCAACATCACTGATGACAGCAAACTAGCTATGCTAAAGTTTACTGGAGGTGCATTTCAATGCATTACCTACTTGCAAAAAACTTGCAGCATTCTAGACTTCAAAGATAGCAGCAAAAACGTATACGAATAATACGCTGAACCACTGGAGACACAATCTTAAATCTTATAGCAGACTGGAAACTTCTTGCATGATTAGGGAGTGTTAAATGACTACTGTGATACAGTACATATATGTACACATTTAACAAGTCATATTGTCGACATTTTTCCTTTCAGAAAATACAGCATTGTGTAAAGCTCCTATTCCACAAAATCTGAAACATCATCAGTGCTATATTTTATGGACTATTAAGACAATGGCTAGAAAGACCATTACAAGAAAAGTGAAAAAGCAAGGGCTCACCTCAGTTTGAAGATTTCTTGCTTCTTATAAAAAGCACACTACCAAAAGAAACTGAAATCAAGAAGCAAAGATCAACATCTAAGACTGCTACTTCCTATACTTGGTCCAAAATACAACTGATAAGAACTCGGAGTTTAACTGACAGCTGACTTTATCTCAAATGAACATCCTGGTTTGTATTAATTTAACTTGGTGACAAGAGCATTCAGTGTAAATAGTATATACAGTTTACTACTTACAACTGTTTACTATAATTTATATGGGCAAAATTTGTTAATACTGAAGGCTTCCATTGCTGATTAACACTATTAGTAAAACTGCAATCAATAAAATCTTTCATAAAAAATGAAATCACAAAGAAATATTGATACATAATAAAAATATCACAGCTTTAGAAATACGCATGTGCACTTTCTCCAAAGAAAATTACTTTTACAGGATTTTCAATAATAATCCTTTTAGAACTGTACCTTTGACAGGCAACATAATGAAACTTTAAAGGAAAGCTCTAAGAAAACAGTGGACAATGTCTCTTTTGACAGTATGGCTTATTATAGAGTCATGTGTATAAAACTTTAAAACCTTATAAAAATATACTGCATTAAGACTCAGCATGCATTGGTATAATCTCCTCAAACACTGATGATACTATAACCAATGCATTCTATCAAAGTCATGACAAACATTTTCTAAAGCTGATGGCACCAACAAAGCAGCCACTTAAGGCTGTGGACACCGAACAGCTGTTCTGAGTCATGCAAGTACTGATCATGTTTTATTTTTATTTATTTATTTTTTACTTTATTGTTTTACAGCCACTGAGATCACTGCCCAAGAAATAAAATAAAGTACAGAAGAAAACAACACGCACAGCAAATTCTGATATCCAAAACATAAGAAGGATACATCCAGAATTTTTTTTGGAGGGTAGGGGTTAATATATATGAATATTACAACAAAAACTTTAGTCACGTCTCAGTTCCATATACTACAGGAAGTCATCTCAAATTACAAGATGGATGCAGGACTCCATTTTGTACCCAACAAACAAGTACAACACTGGCTGAAAACACTACATTTACACTCACTGATGTTAAGCAACCCATGCCAGGCATCCATGTGACTCGTATAGAGACTTGGTTTGGGCATCAGGTGTTATTTCGGACCAGTGCTTTCAGGACTCCCACACAAACAGGCTCTCTTGTTCAAGCCAGTACCCGCAGAGTTAGGCAACTACCTCAGTCCTCAAGACACAGATGTGGACAGTGCATGTGTGTGCTTGTCTACATGTATGCATGCATATCTAATGTTAATGAATGCTAGTTATTCTGCATTTTCTATGTTCCTTCCACATACTGGAAGGACAGGGACACCACCACCTACATTCATGACTATGAACAGGAAGTAAAAAGTGTAGTCCTGGATGTTTAACTACTATGAGGGAAAAAAAAGAAGAAGAGTTCCCCAGGCAAACTTTGCTGTTTCTTAAAGCTTCTCTGTCCATGTATTCACCCAAGATGGACTACAGAAGTCTGTTTTAGAAAATGGTTCACTCCAGCGGCTTTACATCAAACAGTGATATATAAATGACTAACACTACAACAAGCACAGATATGGGTAAGGGGTAGAATGGTGGATTGTCTCCTCACTTCTTGCTACAAAGGACAGCTCCAAGTGAGAATGAGTACCCCAAAGAAAGAAGCAAACTTCCCACCTCTGCGAGTACTGTTGCTGTTTGTCTGCCTTATTCTCACTACAGCAACTCTACCCTCATATCTTAGTACGATAACATATAAAATGCAGTTCAATGCCGGACACAAAGCTATTGAAGGGTCCAATTATTTTATTCCTCATCTGAAATCCTGCTGAAATAAGAAAAAAGCCACAAAGCAGTGGAATTAGTGAGACATAAAACATACCAGTTAGTGTCACTTCTAAGAGTTAACCAGACTTACTTGCACTTTTGGTAGTACTGATGTCACAGATACAGCAATACAAAGGATCATATTAAAACTAATGAAGAACTTGTTCAGAGCACAGTCACCGGGCTTAGTGTAGAAAATGAAGAAAAGGACTACAGCCGCTATTGACAGGATGTAGTTCAGTACAGTAACGGACAGTAATGCTGAAAGAGAGGAAAACAATACATATCATTCCTGCACATCTTTACAAAGATCAATTTCATACACTTGTTTTTCCCTTTTCTTTCTGAATGAACCTCTCTTCTTTGATTTATTGTCCACTTTTCAATACCAAGACTGACATTTGAAAGCAGGAAATGTGCAGTATGGCATAAAAAAAAGGATTAAATCACTTTGCTGGTAAACTGAAGACTTAACTTTGGTTTTCCTATTTTACATCTAATTAAGACAAACTAGAAACAATACTATTGTTATCATCCCAAGACAATTCCCACTGTTAAAGAACTACATAAAACTATGTTTCCTTCTACTGTTGGTCACAAACATTTTTCATGGTATGTACAATTATTGAGTGAACTACAGTAGTAATGGTCCCTTCCTAATAATTTTAAATGAAAACAGTGTAATATCAGTGCTGGTAACACTTGGTTTTACGATACTAAACAAAGAAGCTAATTAATAAGTTTGATGGGGATTCTGACCCTGCACACCATATAAACTGATAAAGTACAGTTGTGTACACTTACCATAAATGTAGAAGTTCGAGTGTATCCACTGTTGCAGTCATCACATTTGGGTTATCTGCCTGCAGGTAGCCCTCAGTAGGCCTGAATACCAGAGTCTTAGGATTTCTGCGTCGGATGCTGTTGCTTCATCCATGACGTCAGGTGGTCAGGGGTACAAAACAGGCAGCCGACGCCATTACATCAGTTCTTCTTGCCCCAAATGGCAGGAGCCCCCAAACAGAAAGCTAGTATATGGTGGGGACCACCATCAGTAAAAAGTAAATACCAATGCCATTAGGAATGGCCACAGAGAGGAGAGGTAGAAAGATAGAGAAAGCCAGGGGGCTGGAGGAAGGGAAAAGTACAGTTGTGTACACTTACCATAAATGTAGATGTTCAAGTGTATTCACTGTTACAGTCATTACATTTGGGTTATCTGCCTGCAGGTAGCCCTCAGCCGGCCTGAATGCCAAAGTCTTGGATTACTGCGTTGGATACTCTCTCTTCTTCCATAACGTCAGGTCGTCAGGGGTATAAAACATGCAGCCAACACCATTACATCAGTTTTTCTTGCCCCAGATGTCAGGTGCCCCCATAATAGGAAGCAATTATATGTTATGGTACACCTCCAACAAAAAGCAAATACACCAGAAAGCTCAAATACACCAAACAAGAAGGAAAGGTTGAGCCAAGAGAAGTCAGGGGGCTGGAGAGAGGGTAACCAGGACTGCAACAGTGAATAAACTCGAACATCTACATTTATGGTAAGTGTACACAACTGTACTATGTTCTTCGTGTTTCACCCTTGCAGTCATTACATTTGGGTAGATTCTCAAAGCTAAGGAAGGGAGGAGGAAGTTAGAAAGCATTATGACAAGCTATTACGCCCTGCAAAACTGCAGTGGCAAAATCAGCTCTGGATTTAGAAAAAAATAGGCATGTGTTAATGCTTGGTGAAGGTATGAACAGAGCTCCAGGTAGCAGCTTCTAGGATGTCCCTAGTAGGGACCCCTCTGAGAAAGGCTGTAGAGGAGATGCAGCCCTGGTAGAATGTGATCTTATCCCCTGTGGGGTATCTTTTCCATGGTGCTTATAGCAAAAATGAATGCAATGGGCTATCCATTTAGATAAGGTTTCCTTTGAAATGGCCTTCCCATCTGCCCCTGCAACAAAGCCAACTAGCAGCTGTTCAAATTTTCTGAGAGGCTTAGTCCTGTCCAAATAAAATCTAAGTTATCTATGCACATCCAAAGAGTGCAGAATTCATTCTCCTTTGTTTTGTGGATTAGGGAAAAGGGTAGGCAAATGAATGGACTGATTTAGGGCCACACTAGACACCACCCTGGGCATAAAGGAAACATTGGTCCTGAGGGAAACCCTGTCTGCATGGAAGATAATGAAGGGCTCCACTGCCATGGGGGCCTGTAATTCAGATAGGATTCTTGCTGAAGTGATGGCTACAAGGAAGGCTGTTTTCCAAGAAAGGAATTTCAACTCTGCAGTTGCAGCTGGTTCAAATGGACGGAGAGTGAGCTTTTCCAAAACAAAATTAAGGTCCAAGGCTGGAGTAGGGGCTCACCTGGGGAGTCTTACATTTTTAGCCCCACTGAGGAATTGAAACAGGGGGTGAGAGAAGAGGGGTGGTTCAGTATTATAATGTGCTGAAATTGGAGAGGCATGCATTTTAATTGACGAGAAGGATAGACCCTTGTGGAGCACTTCTGTTAAGTACTGAAGAATATGAGGTAAACTGGGCACCGTAGTGCCCATACCCTGGGTCTGGCTCCAGGAACAGTATATTTTCCACTTTTCAGAATACGATTTTCTAGTACTAGGTCTCCTTGCTTCTAGAATGACCTCTAGCACCGGCTTACTGAGGGAAGCTACTGGAGAGCTCAAGGAATTAGCCAGGCTGCAAGAGTCACGGTTTGAAGCTGAGGATGCAGAATCTGGCCTGCCTGGTGGAACAGCAGGGAAGGTGTCTGAGGCAGGTGCCATGGATCTGGCAGAATCATGCTGCGCAGGAGGGGGTACCAGTGCTGGTGAGGCTAGTCTGGTGCAATAAGAGTTGTCCTTGGTTTGTCCTGTTTGATCTTTAGTAGAACCTTCGAGAGAAGAGGCAGAGGGGGAAAGGCATAAACCGAGAGGCTTTCTCAGGTAAAGGACAGGGCATCCACATTTCAAGCCTGGCTGTAGGGAGCCCTTGTGCAGAATTTGTCCAACTGGTAGTTCTGGGGGGAGGCAAACAGGTCTATCTCTGGAGTCCCCCATTTGTTCCTCAAGAGGTTGAATATTTTTGGTTCCAGTTTCCATTTGTGTGGGTCCATGAGATTTCTGCTTAGGTAGTCTGTCAGTAAATTTAGCTTGCCTGGCAGTAACTGAGCTTGTAGGTGCACTTGGTAGCTCAAGACTGTGTTCCACAGAGCCATGGCTAATCTGCAGAGAGGGTAAGAGTGGGTTCCCCCCTGCTTGTTTATGTACCACATAACTGTGGTGTTGTCTGTCTTTACCAATAATTGTCCTGGAAGGATGTGGTCCTTGAAGACTGTCAGGGAATTCTGTACAGCTAACATTTCTTTTTGGTTGATATTCAAGTGCATCTGACTCTGGTTCCATTTGCCCTGAATGCACTGCCCCTGTCAAGTGAGCCCCCCATGCATAGTCTGATGCGTCTCTAGTCAGGGTTTGGGTGGCAGGGGGTACATAGAAAGGGAGCCCCTTGTTGAGGTGACAGGCCTCTGCCCACTAAAGGAACTCTGTCTTTATACAAGGAATGATAGGAATCATTGATTCCAGGTCCTGAGAATGTTGACACCATAGGCTTTTTAGATACCATTGTAGTTTCCTCATATGCAGTCTTGCTTATGGAATTAGTAGAATGCAAGAGGCCATGAACCCCAGGGCTTGCAGAACTTTCCTTGCAGATAGCTGGGTCTTTGTGGCCAGTAGTTTGAAATAGGCTGTCAAATAAACTTGTTTCTCTGGCGTGAGGTAAGCCCGCTGGGAAGTTGTGTTCAAGCCTGCTCCCTGGAATACAATCTGCTGGCAGGGTACTAGATGAGATTTATTTTCATTTATGGTGTACCCCAGCAAGGTTAGAAGTTTCTTTACAAATGCCAGATGTTTTAATAGCATGTTCTGGCTTTCTGCCTGAATTAGACAATCGTCCAGGTATGGGTATATTTGAATATTTCTCTGCCTGCAAAATGCAATGGCTGGAGCTAGACACTTTGTGAATACCCTGGGCACAGTAGATAAGCCAAAGGGAAGTGCAGAAAACTGATAGTGCATGGAGCCTGCTCTGAAGCGTAGGTATTTCCTGCAAGATTCCCCTATTGGAATGTGCAGGTAAGCTTCCTTTAAGTCTAAAGTTGCCAATCAGGCATCTTTGCCTAGCACAGGAAGCAGCTGTTGAAATGTTAGCATTTTGAATTTTGGGATTACCAAAAAGGTGTTTAGAATAGAGTGGTCCAGGATAGGACACCAGGAGCGGTCTTTTCTGGGTACCAGGAAAAGTCTCGAGTAAAAACATTGTCCCCTTTCTTCTGCTGGGACAGGTTGAATAGCCCTGATACTTAGAAGAGAGAGAACCTGCTGTTGAGCCTCTGCCCACTGATTTGGGGGTAGGTCTGGCCAACTGTTTGGGCTTGGTAAGGTGTGGAAGTGGAATCTATATACTTGGAAAACTATACTTAAAACCCATTTGCCCTGTGTAATGAGTTCCCAGTTTTTGCAGGCAGGGCAAGCTTTCCTCCAAAGGGAGCAGGCAGTTGAGCAGGGCTTGGAAGGGTGACGGTTAGGTCATTGTGACAATTTTCCATAGGGGAGTGTCTTACTACTTCTAGCATTGGAAGTGGGAGCCCCCCACTGCTTAGGTCTGTGTGTAGCCTGAGACTGTAACTTAGGTGGTCTGCTGTTCCTGGATTTGGACTGAGAAGGCCTGAAAGAAGCTGGAAAGGACCAATTCTTAGAAGGCCAATGCCTACTAAATCTGGGAGGCTGTACTTGCAGGAAATCTTTAAAAGTTTGCATAGATTTAGCTTTTTCCTCCATCTTTAAGGACTTCTTCTGCTTTGTTGCCAAACGGGCGGTCTTGGTTTAAGACAGCATCCAGTAATTTAGCTTTAACATGATCTGGCAAGTTTTGCTCCTTAAGCCAAGCATGCCTTCTAAGTACAGACCCAGTGACAGCAGCCCTGCAAGATGCTTAAGAGTCAAAACCACATTGCAAAGTAGGTTTACCAACTTGTTCAGCAGAATGCATTAAGTCTGGCAATTCCTTGTGTTCAGCACAGTCAGGAATCAACATCATTTTCTGTTTAAGTAGTCCCATAATATGCTGATGATACTTGAACATATGAAACTGGCAATTTAAGGACCTAATGGCCAAAGTAGCAGAAGTGTATACCTTCTTACCCCATCTGTCCAAGGCCCTGGAATCTCTATCAGAGGGGAGTAAGGCTTTTGGCAGCAGTCTTTGGTCCTTGGGAAATAGTCTCTGGATCCACAGTAGGATTCTTGAAGAGGAAAGTATAATCCAAGGCAGTGAAGAGCAGCAAGAAACAGCGATGAAGCCAAAGGTAATCTCCACAAAAAGTTTATTCAAACACACAACATAAATTTCTCCAAGTCCTTCTCTAAAACACACAACATAAATTTCTCCAAATCCTTCTCTCAAGCGCTTTCGCTCAGTGCAATACTGAGCTTTATCAAGATAAAAATGCAGGGTAGAACAACCTTATTTGTAAGTCTCTTAATGAGATCATGTGCTTCGTTAATTAAAACCAGTCAAGTTACAATTAAAATTAATTGGTGACCAATTTAAAATTAAAGAGCAAGATGTTGTATGAAATACATAAAATCCTAAATAAAATACCTTTTGTTAAATATGTTGTAGTTGAACAATATGTTATTTAAAAGATATGTCATTTGAAAATCAAAGCATTCATGTATAAATAAATAAATATTGTTATATGTTAATGTCCAATGAAACCACATTTGTAGTGATTGATTCTTATAACACTGTTTAGTGTGCAATAAATATTACAATGGGGTACCACAAATAAATGATGTGAGCAATAAATAGTAATAGATAAAAATCAAATGTTAAAAATACAAGAATTAAAAATAAAAATAATAATCAAGTATTAAGTGTTCAAACGTTGTTACATAGATTATATTCCCTATACTCACAATAAATATAAATATAAAATACAAATAATTTGATACAAATAAGTAATGTTGATAATCTCTTACTAAATGCTGTATGCTATAACTTAGCTCTTCTTAGTTTTAAAACACTACTTAAATTTATGTAGTCATTTAACCCTGGCCATTTAGCTGCATCCAGCTGCATTTTAGTGAGTACAGTGAAATATGTTATTTATATTGTATTATAATATTAGAAGTGCATAAATTGTAATATTACAGCATTGTTTTTAATTGTTTCAATAACACATAGTTTATAAGTTATTATACGTATTAATTTTTATTTTTGGCGCCAAAATTGGTATAAATATTTAGTAATTAAGGAGCTAAATTGTTCTGATGAAGTCTGAGGGTTTCAGATGAAAGCGCTTAACCATGTGGAACTGAGTTCTGTGTATGAACAATATCAAGTATTATTAATTCTCATTAAACAGATTTTACATTACTGCTGGATTATCTTCTTCTCTGGTCAAGTCCGAGGATCTGTTTTTGCTTTTGGTTATTCAAGTTTATTGACCTTGTTTATATCTTTATTGGTTGTACTATGGCGGACACGGATCCTACTGGGGCTTCACTGAGTAGAGAGGAATATCTGTCTTTGCGTTCCGAAGTAACGTTGCTACAATCTGACGTCAATCGGTTGTTGGAACTAGTAGGAAAGCTTACAGAATCTGTCTTGCAAGGCGGGGATTCCGCTAAACAACAACCGTTGGGTAATTTAGAAGTCCTACAAACTGTGCCTTTGGATGTGGACAAAAATAGTAGCATTAGCGAAATACCTAATGGTCAACGAGAGGCTACATCTAGCCTCAGACACAACTTGGACATTAAAGATACGAACGATAATATATCGTTAGAAGCTGATTTCACATTTGATTTCAGCTTGTTTCACAGTAATGCTGAAAATATAAGAAAAGGAGCAAGACCTAAACAGCGCGAACAACAGAGGACATATTCTGCTATTACGAGTAAAGGAGCAGATTATAAAAAAGGTACTGTGATAAGTGATAAAATATCTAGTCCTAGAAATGGCCATTTGAAAACACGAGCCATTTATGAACACAAGAACATTGACTTGAATGTTGCAAATGTATTAAATGACTTTTTAGCTGACTAGTATGATTTTGTTGGGAAGTCGGAGTTTAAAAACAAGCCCAATAGAATTGGGTCCGGTACTATTGCAGATGATGTTAAATCAAAAATTTTTTTATTAGGTAAAAAGCTAGTACAATTAAGGAGCGCCAAAATTGATAATGCTTATTTGGATAAATGCTTAAAGTTACAGGTAGTTCCTAAGGGATTACGTTTTTTTTAAATTACCGTTAGGTATAGTCTATAACTCTATGGTTGAGACAGAATTTAACAAGATGTTTGATGGGTTTGGGTTTACTTATATGAAACAACTTATGAAGTGTAGTGATGAGAAAATTGCAGTTACATTGCACGAGGTTGAAGAACTAAATGAAACTATAATACATGATGTTAATTTTATCCAATGGCATGATTTATACACTAAACAATTTCAAAATGCAAATAATAAAGTGAATAATGTATATAATAGAAAAGTGCACAAAATTGAAAGAGATTTAGAACTATATAAAAATGGTAGAGCATATGTTTGGCCACAGCATAAAGTTGAGAATGATGGTGCTTTTGAGGTAGTACAAACTAAGGGTAGACGGAGAAATTATAGGGCCAATGAGGAAGAAAATTATCAGGGAGGGAGATTCTATCCGGCTCCCAAGCAATATCGAAGGGGTTACTAAATGAAAAGCTTAAAAGCTAGTTGGGCCCCCCATATAAGTACATCACACAATGAACCTAGGTTGTATGATGGGTCTGTTTTGAGCAGCATGGAAGATGAGGTTGCTAAGCACCTAAATGATAAATATGTAGGGGTTAGGCAGGGTGAAGTGTTGAGCTCACAATCCCTACCCAGGGTTCATAATTATTGTGGGTTTAATGTGTATAACTATACTGACTCGATTGTTACTAAGGAATTTTTTTCAGTTTTTAGTAAAGATATGAAATTTATACCTACGGTACCTTTCAATTTGTTTGGTGTTATCAAAGAAATCAAGCTTTTTTGTCGGTGACTAAATTTGGCGATACAATTTAATGATAGTACTAAGGAAAATACATATAAAAATATAAACAAATCCCGGTTAGTTAAGAAAAGCTCTTTTATTCCTATTATGAACACTCAAATAGCAGCATATGAGAAATTGGTATGCAAAGATATCTATATGCTGTACAGAGATATTAAGTGTAATCAGAATTTTTCCGTTAATTTTAATGATAATTTAAGTATAACTGAAAGGAAATGTTTGGAAGAATTGGTTTTTAATGATTAAATCAGGATTATGAAGCCCGATAAGGGCGGAGGTATTGTGATTTTCGATAGTCAGCACTATCAAAGAGCAATACATAATATATTGTATGAGTCGGGTAACTACGAACAGATTTCCCTTAACCAAATTAATATTGGATATAGGCGTATTGACCTAGCTATAGAAGAATATCTTTTAGATAGTCGTATTAGTAGTGAACAATATGACTATTTAAGAACGGAATTTCCTATAATGTCCCACATAATAGGGATACCCAAAATACATAAAAGCTTGGATAATCCTCCGTTTAGACCCATTATCTCAGGGTCTAAATCAAAAACATTCAATTTAGGGGTAACTATCGATCAATGGACGAAATTGATATACACCAAGGTGCCCCACTTAGTAAAAGATTCATGGGACTTCTTGAGCAAGCTGACTATGGATGTATGGGACAAAGATTTAGTTTTTCTAACTGTAGACGTTCAAGATCTTTTCTCCTGTATACCGGGTCCTACTGGTTTAGAATATTTTTACAACAGTTTAAATAAATTCTCCGGCCTAAGTTGGGATAAAATCAATCTTATTATGGATATGATGGGCCTAGTTTTAGACCATAATTATATCTATTATCAAGGGGAACACTTCAGACAGACTCGAGGAGTAGCAATGGGAGCCTCATGTGCTCCAATTTTTGCTAACTTAGTCATGTTGGAGTGGGAAAATAAGTTCGTGTTTACAAGTGAATACTACCAGTATATAAGATTATACACAAGGTTTTTGGATGATATGTTTATTATCTGGAAAGGCCCCACTGAATTGATACCCCAATTTATAGCATACTTAAACAACAATCAAGTTAGATAATGTAATGAAATCCACCATACACTGTAGAAATGGGAATTGTAATACCCAGCGTATAGTGTACATTGCTACCTGCTCTATGTGTTCGGCTTATTATATAGGCAAAACTGAGAGGAAATTCAAAACACGTATTTACGAGCACCTGTACAGGATTAAGAAAGGGGATACTAATAATGCCTTGAGTAAACACGTTATTGATAAGGGTAAGGAACATACTTTCAGTTTTGCCATTGTTGACCAGGTAGAGATGGTAGACAGAGGAGGGAACTGGAAAGCCTATTTAGCTTGGGTAGAAAGTAAATAGCAGATATGTTTAGATGCCACGACACCCCCTGGAATTAACGACAGTATAAGTTTAAAACCATTTTTGATTTTGAATTAAATGGTCAGCATACGTGAAATAATCACTGTATAGGTTTATTTTATATCATGTGTAGTTTCAGTTGATATTATGTATGGGAAATTTTATTATTATTATTATAGCATAACTTAATTAGTACTGTTTTTAGTGAGTACAGTGAAATATGTTATTTATATTGTATTATAATATTAGAAGTGCATAAATTGTAATATTACAGCATTGTTTTTAATTGTTTCAATAACACATAGTTTATAAGTTATTATATGTATTAATTTTTATTTTTGGCACCAAAATTGGTATAAATATTTAGTAATTAAGGAGCTAAATGGTTCTGATGAAGTCTGAGGGTTTCAGATGAAAGCACTTAACCATGTGGAACTGAGTTCTGTGTATGAACAATATCAAGTTTTATTAATTCTCATTAAACAGATTTTACATTACTGCTGGATTATCTTCTTCTCTGGTCGAGTCCGAGGATCTGTTTTTGCTTTTGGTTATTTAAATATTGTTATATGTTAATGTCCCATGAAACCACATTTGTAGTGATTGATTCTTATAACACTGTTTAGTGTGCAATAAATATTACAATGGGGTACCACAAATAAATGATGTGAGTAATAAATAGTAATAGATAAAAATCAAATGTTAAAAATACAAGAATTAAAAATAAAAATAATAATCAAGTATTAAGTGTTCAAACGTTGTTACATAGATTATATTCCCTATACTCAGAATAAATATAAATATAAAATACAAATAACTTGATACAAATAAGTAATGTTGATAATCTCTTACTAAATGCTGTATGCTATAACTTAGCTCTTCTTAGTTTTAAAACACTACTTGTGTAGTCATTTAACCCTGACCATTTAGCTGCATCCAGTCTTAGTTGCCATATAAGCTCCCTATATTCCAATTTAGTCTCCCAGTCACCCCCTCTCTTGTTGGGTGTTATCTGGTCTAACACAATGAACTTGATTTCCATATCTGGGCAGGACAAAGAGTGTTTATAAAAAGCATTGATCTCTTTTTTTCTTGGAAATATCGTAGAAATGCTCATAAATTCTTCTCTCTCGAGTCCTTTCAGTTTTCCCAATATAGAAACTTTGACATTTTATACATGAGCCTAAATATACAACATATTTTGCACTGCAGTTAAAATACCCATTAGACCGGAATAGATATTTCCTAGATGGGATGTATATACTATGATCATTCAACACAGCAGTGCATTGTTTGCACATTCCACATTTATATGTTCCTTTCTTGGATCTACTACCAGTGGTATTCGTCATTTCTTTTCTTTCAAATAGCTCTTTCATGTTAGTACCCCCATGCCTAACAAATGTGGGTTTAGTTGGAACCTTTGTTGAAAAATCATCATGCAATGTAAGAACTGGCCAATACCTTGTTATTGTTTCCTCTATCAGGTCAGAATTGCTGGAAAATGTGTGTATGTAACTAGTTTGTTCTAGCTGCTGGGTGTTCTTATGCAAGTTATCCACTTGTAACATGCATCCTAAAAGTGGTGGGTATTTTCTTCTCTACATGCGGAAATTTCCATGACCAAATTCTTGATTAGTTTGGCCGGGTAGCCCCTTTCACAAAATTTCTCTTCTAAAAGCTAACCTCGCTTTGAGAAGTATTCTGCAGTGCTACACATTCTAGAAGCACGGATTAGTTGCCCTTTGATAATTCCTTTCTTTTGATAGAAAGGATGACTACTGCTAAAGTGTAGGTAAGAATTAGAATATGTGGGTTTCCTGTATACTCTTGAAGCAAACTTGCCATTGGTGAAATCCTTGATTATAGTTACATCTAGATAGTTCAAACTAGTGTTACTGACCGAGTGTGTAAAGGTCAAAAAGGAAGTGGAGGAGTTAATGTAATTTACAAATTTCTGAAAATCCACCTCTGTTCCATATCATAACAAACATACATCATCCAGGTATCTAACATAGTGTTTAATGTGTTTCACCCAGTCTGTGCCAAATATGAAAGTCTGTTCCCATTTGTGCAATACAATGTTCGCATACAAAGAGGCACAAGAAGCCCCCATTGCAACTCCCAATTTCTGTTTGTAAATTTCGCCGTTAAAACAGATGAAATTATTGTTTAACACAATATCCATGAATTCGACTAGCAAATTCACAACATTGGCACCAAGATTGGCTTCTTTGACCAAAACGTCTTTGAACCAATCCAGACCTGTCAAATGCGGTATACTGGGGAATAGTTGCACTATATAGATAGTTACCATTAAAAGGTCTGGGTGGTACAAATGGGATCCCATACCCTTTAGGAAGTCCCAAGAATCTTTGCATATGTGGCTTAGTGATGTAACAAACCGTTTGAGGACGTAGTCAATAAATTTCCCCAAAAGTTCAGTGATGCTTCCTTCACCAGAAACTATTGGTCTGAATTTTAAAGGGTCCAATCCTTTGTGGGTCTTTTGAATACCAAAATTTACTGGGATTCTTGGTTTGGATACAAACAAGTAATTATACAGCTTTTCATTAATGGCTCCTTGTAAAAGGTGGTCCATTAATAGATAGTTAATTTTGGAATATGCTATGTGTAGCTCATTTGTTGATATCAAGCCATAATGCTGCACATCCTGTAACATGTTGTAAATATGCGCATCATAGTCTATATTGTACATCAAAACTAATTCTTGAAGAGGAACTTATGACAGTCAGGTACTCTTGAATACCGATCAGGTTTTCTGGGAGCTGGAGGTAAGTGTCTGGGAACAGGCTAGATTCCAACAAGACAATCTACAATGTACAGAACAGGAGGGATAGCTAAAGGCCTGTGTTGAGGGAGGAGTAAGAATTCCCTAAGCCTCTTTTTGGAGTCAGAGTAATCCTGGCTTTCCCAGCGGAAATGCTCCCTAAGAGTGTGCAAGGTTTCACTAAAAGAAAAATCTTCTGGAGAGGAAGCAGAGGGAATGGAATCCTCTGCATCAGAATCCTCATAGGTAGACAAAGGCAAATCTTGGTAATCAGAAGAAACAGAAATTTCAGAATCTTGATCAGAAGAATCAGAAGGAAAATCAGTTCTAGGTCTCTTAGAGGGGGAAGGATGGCTTCCCCTAATTAAAGTAATAAGGTCTTCAGCCATTCTAAGCATTTGTTTTTTTAGGCATATGGGCCTGACCATATGGTTTGGACGTCAGGTTTCTAGGCGTGGGTCGAGTTTTAGGCCTTGATGAAGATGGCGTCAGTTTAAAATGCAAATCTGTAGGCCTGAAGATACCCTCAGAAGCAGGTGCCCGCACAGCGGCTCCGGACCCATCCAAGGTAGAGACATCTGCAGGTTCCATAGTTGAAGAATGGCATACTGGACTCCGAATGGGTCTCAGTAGAGACTTGCAAATCTGAAATAGCGGGTTATCAGGGGCTGCAAAAGCACCTCAGTGAGTACCGGCGAACTGGCAACTAGCTTAACGGAAGCGTAGTCAGCAGTTTTGGACCTATGCGGTCCGTTTCTGTCTTTAACCTAACACTTTTTCGGAATATCAGTAGCTGGATGGCTTACCAAAGCCATTTCTGGATAGTTAAACTGAGTATCAAAATAATTTGCTGCGAAAATATACAGACGACGAATAGTTCGGGGGGTGAATAAGGCACAAAACCGACAGCGAGGGATGTCGTGGTCTGGGCCTAAGCAAGGAATGCAGTACAAATGAAAATCGTTATGAGATATTTGCTTTCTACAGGTAAGACGATTGTGTTATGAGGTATTTGCTTTCTACAGGTAAGACTATTGTTAACTTTTATCGACATCGGTTAAGAGCAAGAAAAAGGATCCCAAAGGGGTACTTGGCTTTTTTCGAAGACACTGGTTCTGAAACTCGAAAACTTTTAGTTATGTACTTACCATAACTTTAGATGTTTGGAATCCATCTCGCCTACATTCAATACTGATGGGCTCAGAGCCGATCCCTCGGCTCCGACTCGGCACGCTATGCTATAGAGCGAGGCCTCTTATTGGCTGAGCTATTTCTTATCCCAGGATGCACCACCACTAATCCCCCAGATCTTGTTTGTCCGCATTCATGCACACATGCACAACTTGTTTATATAACATTGTTAGATGTTTCAAGATGAAACAACAGGATTCGGACCTTCTGATATCCTCTGATCTCCAAGGCAGGGGGAAGGAGGGTGGGTTATTGGGAATGTAGGCGAGATGGATCCCAAACATCTAAAGTTATGGTAAGTACATAACTAAAAGATGTTATGTGATCCTATCTCGCCTACATTCAATACTGATGGGACAGCGTCCCTAGCACCTAAATCCTGGCTGGCTCATTGGAAAACACTCCTGAGCACTGTGGAACCAAATGAAGCTCGTCCTCTAGATGCCACATCCAATTTATAGTGGGAAATGAAAGTGTGCGGGAAGACCATGTAGCCGCAGCACAAATGTCACTAATGGCAAGCTTAGAATGAAATGCTACCAAGTAGCCATAGCCCTTGTAGAATGAGCTTTGACAGAGGTGGTAAGCTCTTTATTAGAATAAGAATAAGCTTGAGTAATACAGTCCCTGATCCATTTGGCAATAGTGACCTTTGTGACTGCTTTGCCCAATTTATTGTCCGCAAAGGATACAAACAACTGATCTGTTTTCCTTGTTTGTTTGGTCCTATCTAAATAAAAACGCAACTGCCTGTGGACATCTAATGTGTGGAATACGAATTCCGCTTTGTTAGAATACTTCGGAAAGAAGACTGGAAGTTCTAATGATTGTTGTAGGCAGAAACTGGAACAAACTTTAGGGACAAAAGATGGATTTGACCTGAGAGATACCCTGTCTTTGTGAAAAACCAAGTACGGAGGTTTCACAGACAAAGCTTGAAGCTCTGAAACCCTTCTGGCAGAAGTAATTGCCACCAGAAAGGCAGTCTTCCACGATAGAAGGGGAAGGAAGTTAAGGCGCGCAACACCACATCGAGATCCCATGGAGGAGCAGGATGAGAAATCGGAGGTCTTAAAAGCGCAGCACCTTTCAAGAAGGTCTTACACAATCTGTTGCTCATTAAAGTTGGGTCTATAGATTCGTGAAAATTGGAAATAGCTGCCAATTGAACCTTGATGGTAGAGACTGAAGAGCCTTGATTGAAAAGAGAAGTTAGAAATTTCAGTACTTCTGAAACAGGAATAGTGATGGGATCCAGGCCCCGGAGTTGAGCCCAAATAGCAAATCTTTTCCATTTGCTAGAATACAATTTCTTTGTAGCAGACTTGTGGGCCGAAGATAAAATGTGTACAACTTCTGGATCCAATGTATGGCTCCTGACTATCGTCG
This sequence comes from Protopterus annectens, assembly GCF_019279795.1. Lineage (NCBI taxonomy): Eukaryota > Metazoa > Chordata > Ceratodontiformes > Protopteridae > Protopterus > Protopterus annectens. Next base: position 993,857,092 of record NC_056746.1, on the reverse strand, counting down.
GAAGAGGAGGAGCCAAGCCGTCAACTTTAAGGTGTGTAGGGACTGGTGGAATAGTCCCGACTGATGAACCAAAAGGTCTGGAATCTGATCCAGGAACCATGGACCTTCCAGAGCATACTTCCGAAGATAGGGGAACCATACTTGACGAGGCCAGTAAGGAGCAACTAAGATCATTTTGCTCCCCAAGAGATGCCTTTTGGATCACCCTGGGAAGGAGAGGAACTGGAGGGAAGGCATAAAGCAAGCCGGTGGGCCAAGGACGGGCTAGTGCATCCATTGGGCTCTTCCCCGGAGCCGGGGTGAGGGAGAAAAACTTTTTGCACTTCGCATTTAGAGGAGTCGCGAAGAGGTCGCAGACCATTCGTGAGGAGAGAGGATGGTTCTGCTCAATCTGTCGGCTATCACATTGGACTTGCCCGGGATATGAGTAGCCACTAGAAAGCGTTTGGTCGACACTGCCCATTTCCAAACCCTCATGGCCTCTCTGCAAAGAGGATAGGATCTGGTCCCTCCCTGTTTGTTCAGGTACCAGACAACTGACATGTTGTCTGAGTGAACGGCAATCACGCCCTGAGGGAGGTAATCGTGAAGGGCTTGAAGGGACAGAAGCACCGCCCTCATTTCTAGGATGTTGATATGAAGTAGGGTCTCTTCTGGGTGCCATTTGCCTTGGACTGACCTGCCCAGGGAATGCCCCCCCCACCCCATCTTGGAGGCGTCCATGGTCAAGGTGGCCGCAGGAGGAGGTGGAACAAAGGGTCGTCCCTGATCCAAATTGGAGGGCACTAGCCACCAGCGAAGGTCCCGTTTTCAGGTTTCCGTGATCCATATGAGGTGACTGAGAGGGAATTCCTGAAAGGACCACGGAGCTGAAAGAAGCCACTGGAGAATTCTCATGTGCAACCTTGCCAGGGGAACTAGAAGAACCGTGGCGGACATGGATCCCAATAGTTGCAGGACCATTCTGGCTGGGGCTTTGGATCTGGGAAGCAAGGCTCGAACTTGAGCCTGTATGGTTTGTATCCTGTCTGTAGGTAGATAGACCCGCATTCGATTTGAGTCTATCTCTACCCCTATGAATCTTATTCGTTGAGATGGCAGCAATACAGACTTTGGCCAATTGAAGGTGATTCCAAGGGAATTGCCCAGTGATATAGTGGCTTGTAGGCTCCGCAATAGTAGATGCTTGGAGGTGGCAGTTAGGAGCCAGTCGTCTAGATACGGAAACACCTGGAATCCTAGACTTCTCAGGTGAGCAGTCATGACCGCCAAACACTTGGTGAACACCCTGGGGGCTGTGGTGAGACCAAAGGGCAGCGCGCAGAACTGAAAATGACTGCCTCCTAGGCTGAAGAGCAGATGTCTCCTGGACGCTTGATGTACCATGATATGGTAATAAGTGTCCTTGAGATCTATGGAGCACATCCAAACACCTTTCTCCAGCAATGGGAGAATGGTTTGTAGGGTGACCATTCGGAACTTGGACTTTGACTGAACGGTTTAGAATGCTGAGGTCCAAAATGGGTCTCAAGTCCCCGTTCTTTTTTGGCACCAAAAAGAATCTTGAGTAAGTCCCTAATCCGATCTGGTCTGCGGGGACCGGTTGGATGACTCCTTTTTGCAGCAGCTTTGAAACTTCTGAGGCTGCAGTTTCCCGTTGACTGGGTGGCGGGTCCGGGATTTTTTTGGACTGAGGTGGAGAGAGAGAGAAAGGGATGGTGTAACCTCCGGCGATAATTCGAAGCACCCATCGGTCCTGAGTGATGTCTTCCCAGGCTTTTAGGTGCTGCGAAAAACGACCCCCGACTGGCTCCAGAGCTGCACAGTCGGGCAATCCCTCAGGGACTGTGAAAGGCTGAAGAGCCACGAAAGGACTCGCGGTCTCTAGTGTTGCGAGGGCCTCTGCCGCCTCTGGGACGGCGTCTTCCAGAAGCATTTCCCCCTCCCCTGCCTCTGGAAGGGGGATCGTCCTGCTGTGAGGGGTAAGACTTCTAAGATCTACGGAACCACATTTTCCCTCCTCTATTAGCCTTGGGGTAAGGCCGAAAGGGAGTGGAAAATCGTGCCCCTACTGCAGTCAGAGTCTTACCTTCTTGCTCGCAGCGGGTCAATGTGTCCTTTACCTTGGGTCCGAAAAAGGAGGACCCATCAAAGGGGGCGTCGGCAAAGGAAGATTTAAAGGCCTCCGCAAAATTACACAGGCGGAGCCAGGCTTGTCTCCGTAGAGCGATGCCTGTACCCGCCGCTCTACTCGCCCCTTCGGCCGCATAAGAAATGAGCCTCATGGACGAGTTTGAAATGGACAGTGTAGCCAGCTGAGAGCCAACTGTCTGGGCCAGCTCCTCAGGCAGGTTACCCAGGAGGGTATCGGAAAGTTCTTTAATCAGATTCCTCTGAAATCTGGTAAAGTGCGTGAGGTAGTTCAAGGACCTTAATGCAAAGGCCGCTGAACTTAGGGTGCGCTTACCGTACCGATCCATGCTCCTAGACTCCTTATTAGGAGGATGGACGGACGTCGAAGCCTCTGCTACATCTTGCTGGGTAGCAGATGCCACCACCAAAGCATCTACAGCCACACCTTTAGTCAGGAACTCTTTTTCCGGGGGTGCTGAGAGGAATTTGTTAGGACGAGCAGGCACCGGTTCCACAGAGTCTGGGTGTTCCCACGCCCTTCGACAGATCAATTCCAAGAGCTCATCGAAGGGCGGAGACACCCAGGAGGCGGAGGGCTGAGCCCCGAAGGCCTTAAGGAACATCGACTCATCAGCAGAAGGGGGTTTGGATTGCCAGCCGCCTCGTTGTTTAAGGGCTTCCAGGATGTCTGCAAAGGAGACATCATCCGAGGACTTAGGGGACCCCTCTGCATCATCGAGATCAGTGTCTGATGTAAGAGACTCATCAGGGGAGTCTACGTGCTTCCTCTTGCACAACCTTTTCCTGGGGGTTCTTCCGAAGAAGCTTCGGAAGGGCCTCCAGGAGGGGGGGAACCCCAGTGGGGGTAACCTCAGGCCCCGGGGCTCCACTGTCTAAAGACAGGGGGACTGCCAAAGACCCAGTCTCTGTATGCAGGGAAGGAACTGGGGAGACCGTGGAGGTAGCCAAAGATGATTTGGCTAACGCACTCCTCATAGCCCTGAAGGCGGGACCACCAGAATCCTGGGAGGGTCCCAGCTCCATGGCCACTACAGTGGACGGCACTCCCGCAGCAGACACGCCGAGAGGAAGGCTTGGGACCGAAAACATCAGTCCCAAAGCGTCCCCCCCCGGGGCCGACAGAAGTCCGCGTACCGAACTCAGACTCAAGAGCCGGAGTTAGAGTAAGGGTCGGAACCGACCCTAAAGCCTCCATCGGTTCCACCGGCACCGGCTCCAACGGTGCCGAGGCTGTTGGAGGAGGAACCAAAGAAGCAGGGTGGACCATCGGCTCCGAAGCCGAATGGGCTGGAGCCGAAACTAGCTTTTGAAACACCGGAGACTGGAAGAGTCTTAGGAGCACCCTGTCGATGTCCGAATCAGACATCTTGGAGGATCTAGATGACACCGATCGGGTCTGAACCGATGTCTACATCGGCTCCATAGGACTAGGGGACCAGCTCCGAATGGATTCTATCACTATCGGTTCAGAGGGAGATTTCAAAACAATTTCCCTCAGTGCCGATGAGGACTTCGGCGCCGAAGGGGAAGAGTCTGAGCCGGCAACCCTTATCGGCTCCAATACCAGTGGAGCCGATGAAGGTGACCCGCCTCTCGATGCCCCAGTCCTCTGCTCCGAAACCAGAGGGGTCGAGACTGGAGGCATCGAGGCAGACCGTTCCGCCCTCGGCTCCGAAGTCCGTGGAGCTGATGGAGAAGCCTGCCTAGGTTTTTGGGCAGTCTGTTACGACAGACTGGTCGGAGCCGACGCCTTTTTCTTTTTTGAAGGAGAGGAAGCGGAAGATAAAGCCTCCTCGAAGGATGGCTTTATCAAACCTTTTAGGATTAATTTGTTCTTCCTCTCCTGGAGGACTCTTGATGAAAAAGCGTGACACACGCTACATGACTCTTGTAGGTGCTTGGCGCCTAAACAATAAACGCACGAGGAGTGGTCGTCCGTTATGGACATCTTATAACCACACTTCGCGCACTTTTTAAACCCGGAGGGTCTATGCTCTTTGGACATGTCTAAAGAAGTAAGCAACAATAATACACCAAAAACTAGCAGTTTAAGTTCAAAATATAAAGTTTTTTTTTTTTTTTTTTTTTTTTTTTTAAGACAACAATACAGTTACACAAAACACAGAAGGGAGGGTCAAGACCCTCTAACTCGGGTACTTGACCCACAAATAAAACGCTAGAATAGCAAATAGCAATAGGGGAAGGCCCCTCTAACTAAAACGGGAAACCTTCCCTCAACGAAAAAACACAAATTCCTCAACAAATATAGCCAAACACACTCGTATCACAACAATAGCTGTTAAAACAGCTTTTGGGTTCAAAATAAGCAAATTTCTGACAGGAAAAGCCTAAATAAAATAGTACTTAGCCCAGCCAAGTTGAGACCACGTCTTAGCTTGTAAGCAGCAAACGAGATCTGGGGGATTAGTGGTGGTGCATCCTGGGATAAGAAATAGCTCAGCCAATAAGAGGCCTCGCTCTATAGCATAGCGTGCCGAGTCGGAGCCGAGGGATCGGCTCCGAGCCCATCAGTATTGAATGTAGGCGAGATAGGATCACATAACATCTAAAATTTCAGGAGTCAGCCGACTAGCACTTGCAAGCTGCTTCTGGCACCGCACGGCAAGAAAGACTGATGTAATGTTGTCGGCTGCATATTTTATACTTCTGACAACCTGACGTGACGTCATGGAAGAAGAGACAGCATCCGACGCAGGAATACAAGACTCTGGTATTCAGGCCGGCTGAGGGCTACCTTCAGGCAGATGAAGTACAGTTGTGTACACTTACCATAAATGTAGATGTTCAAGTGTATTCACTGTTGCGGTCATTACATTTGGGTAATCTGCTGGCAAGTTGCCCTCAGTTGGCCTGAATTCCAAAGTCTTGGGTTCTGCGTCAGTTGCTGTTTCCATCAGGTTGTCAGGGGTATAAAACAAGCAGCTGATGCCATTTTCTTTAGTTTTTCTTGCCCCAGATGTCAGGTGCCCCCAAAAGGGTAGCAAAAATATATATATAAAAACTATATATACATGCATCAATACAAACTACCGTCATCTACAAGCAAATATACCACATAGATTGTAGAAGATAGAGAAGGAAAGATAAACTCCAGAATTAAAGGGGGATGGCAGGTGGGTAACCTGGACAGCAACAGTGAATACACTCGAACATCTACATTTATGATAAGTGTACGCAACTGTACTATGTTCTTCGTGTTTCACTGTTGCAGTCATTACATTTGGGTAGAATCCCAAAGTTATGGATGGGAGGCTGGAGCTAGACAGCATTAGGTGCGGTTATAAGGCCCTGCAGAATTGCAGTGGCAAAGCCTGCAGACAGGCAAATGATAATGCTTTGTAAAGGTGTGAACAGAACTCCAAATAGCAGCCTCTAGAATGTCTTTGGTTGGTACTCCTCTGAGAAGGGATGCTGGAGTAGCTGCAGCTCTGGTGGAATGAGACCTAAAGCCCTTGGGCACAGGTTTGCAAAGGTGTAAGTAGCAGAAACAAATGCAGTGGCTTATCCACTTTGAAATAGTATTTCCTTCTGATCCTGGAGCATATGCCACTAGTAATTGCTCAGTTTTTCTTAGAGCTTTAGTCCTGCTCAAGCAGAATCTTAGCTGTCTGTATATGTCCAAGGAATGCAGAACTCTCTCCCCCTTGTTCTGCGGATTTGGAAAAAAGGTTGGCAGATAAATAGTTTGGTTAAGGGCCACACTGGAAACCACCTTCGGCATAAATGAAGGAACTGTGCTCAGAGACACCCTGTCTTGGTAAAATATGATAAAAGGTTCCACGGCCATGAGGGCCTGTAGCTCTGAGACTCTTCTTGCTGAAGTAATTGCTAGTAATAGAGCTGTTTTCCATGATAAGAACTTTATACATCAGCAGTAGCAGCTGGTTCAAATGGAGGCAGGGTGAGCTTTTCCAGCACATAACTGAAGTCCCATGCAGGTAATGGTGATCTTCTAGGAGGCCTTACATTTTTGGCTCCTCTAAGATACTGCTTTAGTAAAGGATGAGAAAAGATTGGTGGCTCTGTATTGTAATGAGCCGAAATGGCAGAGGCATGGATTTTTATTGAGAAAGATAAGCCTTTGTCAAGCATCTCAGTCAAGTATTGTAATATCAGAGGAATATTTGGTTCTGCTGTATCAGCTCCTTGTGCTGGATTCCAAGCACAGAATCTCTTCCATTTATCAGCATATGATTTTCTAGTACTAGGCCTTCTGGCTTCCAAAATGACATCCATCACAGCTTTACTGAGAAGTGTTGTTTGTATAACTACATGATCAGCCATGCTGTCAGGTTCATTGTCTGGAGTTGATTGTGTAGGATCTGCTTGTTTTGCTGGGACAGTAGTTGAGGTTTTTGAGGTAAGGTCCAAGCTGGGTATTGAGACAAGTTCCTTAGGATTGAGTACCAGTATTGGCGGGGCCAGCCCGGGGCAATTAGTATCATCTTTGGTTTCTCTTGTCTGACTTTTAGTAGGACCATGGGAAGAAGAGGCAGAAGAGGAATGGCGTAAACTGATAGGTTCCAACTGAAGGATAGGGCGTCCAATTTCCATGCTTGTCTGTGATAAGTCCTTGTGCAGAATCTTTTCAATTGATAATTTTGAGGAGAGGCAAATAGATCTATGTCCGGGCTCCCCCATTTCTTTCTGATCATGCTGAAGACTTGTGAATCTAGTTTCCACTCGTGAGGTTCCATAAAGTTTCTGCTTAAATCGTCTGCCTGAGTATTTTGTTTTCCTGGCAGGAATTGAGCTTGAAGATGTATTTGGCAAGTCAAAGCTGTGTCCCAAAGTGCCATGGCTAATCTGCAAAGAGGGTATGAGTGCGAGCCCCCCTGCTTGTTTATATACCACATAACCGTGGTGTTGTCCATCTTTATCAGTAGTTGTCCTGGATGAAGCAAGTCCTTGAAGGCTGTTGGGGCATTTTGAACAGCTTGCTTCTCTTTTTGGTTGATATGTAGATGCATTTGTTTTGGGGTCCATATGCTCTGAATGCATCTTCCCACCATGTGGGCCCCCCAGGCATAATCTGATGCATCTGTCATTAAGGTCTGGCTGGCAGGGGGTTGAGTGAAGGCCTGTCCAATGTTTTGGTGACATGCCTTTGTCCACCATAGAAACTCCTGTTGTAGGCAGGGAATGAGAGGAATCATTGTTTCCAGACTGTGACAATGCTGACTCCATAAACTTTTTAGGTACCTTTGAAGTTTCCTCATATGCAGTCTTGCATATGGAATCAGTAGGATGCAGGATGCCATGAAGCCCAAAGCCTGCAAAGTTTGTCTTGCAAATAACTGGGGTTTTGTTGCCATCAGTTTGAAGTAAGTAGTCAGCTGCCTTTGCTTGTCTGGCGTGAGGTAAGGCATCTGGGCAGTTGTATTCAAGCTTGCACCCAGGAATGTCATCTTTTGAAATGGTACCAGTTGTGATTTATATTCGTTTATTGTGTACCCTAGGCATGTTAGAAGCCTTTTCACAAAGGCCAGGTGTTGAAGAAGAATGTCCTTGTTCTCTGCTTGAATGAGACAGTCGTCCAAGTAAGGATATATTTGAATACTTCTTTGTCTGCAAAATGCAATTACTGGAGCCAGGCACTTTGTAATGACCCTGGGCGCGGTAGATAAGCCAAAGGGCAGTGCAGAGAATTGGTAATGCATTAAGCCAGCCTTGAATCTGAGGTATCTTCTGCACGATTGCCTTATTGGGACATCAGGTATGCCTCTTTTAGGTCTAATGTCACCAGCCAAGCATTCTTGTCCAGCATGGGCAGAAGCTGCTGCAAAGTCAGCATTTTGAATTTTGGAATGTCTAGGTATGTGTTCAAAATCGATAAATCCAGGATTGGCCACCAGGCCTTGTCCTTTCTGGGTACCAAGAACAGTCTGGAGTAAAAACCTTGTCCTTTTTCCTGTTCTGGTACAGGCTGAATGGCCCCCATATCCATGAGGGACGTAACCTGTTTCTGTGCCTCTGTCCATTGATTTTTTGGCAGATCCGGCCAACCGTTTGCCATTGGCAGAGTATGGAAATGGAATCTGCATCCCTGTGATACTATGTTTAGCACCCACTTGTCCTGGGTTATTAACTGCCAATTTTGAGCAAAAAGTGCTAATTTTCCCCCTAAGGGTGCTGCCAAAAGGTAAGTGCTTGGTGAAGGCAGAGGGAAGTCATTGGGACTGTTTTCTGTAGGTCTGCGCTTTATCTCCTCCAGATTTGGAGGTAGAAGCGCCCCATTGCTTTGACCTGTAAGAATCTTGTGCCTGGTATCTTGAACCCTTAGGGCGTCTGGATTTGCCCCTTTGAGCTCTGTCTGACACAGGAAAGGACCAATTTTTTGTAGGCCAGTGTCTACTGAATCTTGGTGGCTGCACTTGTAAAAAGTCTTTTACAGTTTGCATAGACTAAGCTTTGTCTTCCATTTTCTTTAAAACCTCTTCTGCCTTAACACCAAATAGAGTATCATGCTGTAAAGGTGCATCCAGAAATTTAGCTTTAACATGATAAGGCAAATTTTGCTCTTTTAGCCAGGCATGCCTCCTAATCACAGATCCAGTAACTGAGGCCCTGCAGGAGGCTTCTAAGGAATCAAAACCACATTGCAAAGTATGCCTTCCAACCTGTTCAGCTGCATGCAATAATTCCTGCAATTCTTTATTTTCTGTACATTCAGAAATCAACATCATTTTCTGTTTCAGCAATCCCATTAACATGTTGTTGATACTTGAGCATATGAAACTGGTAGTTTAAGGCCCTAATTGCCAAGGTTGCAGATGTATAAACCTTTTTTCCCCCATCTATCCAGTGCCCTTGAGTCTCTGTCAGAGGGGGTAGGATTTTTTTGCTGTTGAGGCCTTAACTCCCTTTGGACACTGTGAAATAGTTTCAGGATCAGCAGCAGGGTATCTAAATAAAAAATTAGAGAGAGTTAGGGACCCTGTAATATCCGTCAGGCTTGCTGGGAGCCAGAGGTAAGGAGTCAGGGGTCAAGCTTGACTCCGAAAACACATCATCCACAATGTCTAAAACAGGAGGTATGGCTAAAGGCCTGTGCTGAGGGAGAAGGAGGAAATCCCTGAGCCTCTTTTTTGATCGAGAAGTTTTGACTCTCCTAGTGAAAATTCTCCCTCAAAGTATGCAAGGTTTCTCAAAATGAATAATCCTCAGGAGGTGATGCAGATGGTACAGACTCCTCTGCATCAGAATCCTCATAGGGAGGTATAGATAATTCCTGATCAGAAGAGGAATCAGAAGAAATAGAAACCTGATCTGAAGATTCAGTCAGTGTCTTGGCTAGGCCTCTTATCAGGAGGGGGTTGGGAACCCCTGATGAAGGTAATAAGGTCTTCAGCCATTTTGATCATCTGTTTTTTTAGGCATAGCGGCCTATGCACGTGGCTCATGCGTCAGTTTTTTAGTTTTAGAAGTTGCTTTTGTCTTTGGTTTTGCAGCTGTCGTCGGTTTGATATAAAAATGTTGAGGCCTGACTACACCCTCAGAAGCCGGTGCCTGCTCAGCAGCTCCAGACCCATCCGAGGGAGATACATCTGTGGGTCCAATACTTTGAGTATCTCATGGCGTGCCAGACTCCACATGTGTCTCAGTAGGGACCTGCGACTCGAAAGTAGTGGGTATCAGGGGCTGCGAATGCGCCTCACTGAGTACTGGCGACTGGCTTAGAAGCTTCATAATCAGTTTTGGACCTCAACTGTCTGTCCTTTTCTTTGCATTTTTTTATGTATTCCGGTAGTCGGATTGCTATCCGATGACTGGGTAGTTAAACCTGTTTCAAAAATACTTTGAGGCAAAAATATACAGACACTTAATAGTGTTGGTTAAATCTAGAACAAAACCGACAGCCAGGCACGTTGTGATCAGGGCCTAGGCAAGGAATACAGTATAAATGGAAATCCTTATGAGGTATTTGCTTCCCACAAGTAATACAATTATTAACTTTTTATGACATCGGTATGGAGCAGGAAAAAAGTTTCCCCAACGGGGTACTTAGCTTTAGTGAAGACTTTGGTTCTGAAACTCAAACTCGAATATTTCAGGAGTCGGTCGACAGGCACTTGCAAAATGTTTCTGCTTCGGGCACCGCGAGAAAATGGAATCAGCTGCTTGTTTTATACCCCTGACAACCTGACGTCATGGAAGAGGAGACAGCAACCGACGCAGGACCCAAGACTTTGGAATTCAGGCCGACTGAGGGCAACCTGCCAGCAGATTACCCAAATGAAATGACTGCAACAGTGAAACACAAAGAACATCCCAAATGTAATGACTACAACAGTGAAACATGAACATCCAGGACTGCAACAGTGAATACACTTGAACATCTACATTTATGGTAAGTGTACACAACTGTACTATGTTCTTTGTGTTTCACTGTTGCAGTCATCACACTTGGGTTGATTCCCAAAGCTGAGGAAGGCTGGAGGCAGTCAAGAAGTGTTAGGGATGGCTAGTAGGCCTTGAAAGACTGCTGTAGCAAATCCAGCTCTGAATTTAGAAAAAATGTTAAGTGGTAATGCTCGGTGAAGGTGTGTACAGAACTCCAGGTTGCAGCTTCCAGAATGTCCCTAGTAGGGACTCTCCTGAGAAATGCTGTAGAGGTGGAAGTGGCCCTAGTGGAATGTGGTCTGATCCCCCTGTGGGGTAGGTTTTCCATGGTGCTTGTAGCAGAAATGGATGCAGTGTGCTATCCATTTGGAAATAGTTTGCTTTGAAATGGCCTTACCCTCTACCCCTGTAGCAAAGCTGACTAGCAGCTGGTCAGATTTTCTGAAAGGTTTAGTCCTGTCAAGGTAGAACCTGAGCTGTCTGTGCACATCCAAGAAGTGCAGGATCCTTTCTCCTTTACTCTGAGGGTTAGGGAATAAGGCTGGCAAATGGATGGACTGGTTTAGAGCCATACTGGACACCACCTTAGGCATAAAGGATGGGTTAGTCCTGAGGGAAACCCTGACAGCATGGAAAATAATGAAGGGTTCCACAGCCATTAGTGCCTGTAACTCAGACACTCTTCTTGCTGAAGTTATAGCTAAAAGCAGGGCTGTTTTCCAAGAGTGAATTTTAACTCTGCTGAAGCTGTGGGTTCAAAAGGGGGAAGCATGAGCTTTTCCAGTACAAAGTTAAGGTGCCAGGCAGGGGTGGGTGCTCTCCTAGGGGGCCTTAAGTTGTTAGCCCCTCTCAGGAACTTTTTGATGAGAGGGTGAGAAAATAGAGGTGGCTCAGTATTATAATGAGCTGAGAGGGCAGAGGCATGAATCTTAATGGAGGAGAAGGATAGGCCTCTGTGGAGTAGCTCTGCGAGATAATCCAGGATTAGAGTTAAGGAGGGCACTGCTGTGTCCTTGCCTTGAGACTGATTCCAAGAACAATATCTTTTCCACTTTTCAGCACAGGATTTCCTAGTATTGGGCCTTCTGGCTTCAAGAATGATGTCCAGCACCTGTTTGCTGAGGGTTGCTGGTGGTGTATTCAAGGGATAAGCCAGGCTGCAAGGTTTAGTGATTGCAACTGTGGATGCAAAATTTGTCCCTCCTGCGGAGACAGTAGGGTGGGAGTCTGGTGAAGGTGTCAGGGTGGCACTGTTGTCAGACTGCACAAGAGTGGGTACCAGTGCTGGCATGGCCAGTCTGGGGCAATAAGAATTGCCCTTGGCCTGTCCTGTTTTATCTTGAGTAGTACTTTTGAGAGGAGGGGCAGAGGGGGAAAGGCATAAATTAAGAGGTTTTCCCATTGAAAGGATAGGGCCTCCACCTTCCAGGGCCTGCTGTGAGGGTTCCTGGTGCAGAATTTGCTCAACTGGTGGTTCTCGGGGAGGTCCACCTCCAGTGTCTCCCACCTCTGGATCAGAAGGTTGAAGGTGTTGGGCTCCAATTTCCACTCGTGTGGGTCTAGGAGATTTCTGTTTAAGTCGTCTGCCAGTGAATTTTGTTTGCCTGGCAGGAATTGAGCTTGTAGATACACTTGGTTCCTCAAGGCTGTGTTCCACAGGGCCATGGCTAACCTGCAGAGTGGATATGAATGGGTTCCCCCTGCTTGTTTATGTACCACATAACGGTAACGTTGTCTGTTTTTATGAGCAGTTGTCCTGGAAGGATTAGGTATTTGAAGGCTGTCAAGAGCATTCAGTACAGCTAGCATCTCTTTTTGATTGATGTGCAGGATAATCTGGGCTGGGCTCCAGTGGCCCTGAATGCACTTGCCTGCCATGTGAATCCCCCATGCATAGTCTGATGCTTCTGTTGTCAGGGTTTGGGCGGTGAGGGGTTGAGTGAAAAGCAGTCTCTTGTTGTGGTTGCATGCTTCTGTCCACCAAAGGAACTCTGTCCTTAGACCAGGTATGCTTGGAATGACTGTTTCCAGTTCCTGAGAATGCTGGCGCCAAATACTTTTTAAGTACCATTGAAGTTTCCTCATATGCAGTCGCGCATATGGAATTAGCAGAATACACAAGGCCATGAACCCTAGGGCTTGCAGTATTTTCCTTGCAGATAGCTGGGTTCTGATGGCCATCTGTTTGAAGTAGTTTGTCAGACCTGTTTTTCTGAAGTGAGAAATGCCATTTGGGAAGCTGTGTCCAAGCTTTCTCCCAGGAATACAATCTTTTGACTGGGCACCAGTTGTGATTTCTTTTCATTGATGGTATACCCCAATGAAGTGAGAAGGTTTTTTACAAATGCCAGGTGCTGAAGTAAGCAATTTCTGACTGTCTGCCTAAATCAGGCAGTCGTCCAAGTATGGGAAAATTTGGATATTTCTCTGCCTGCAGTATGCAATGGCTGGAGCCAGGCACTTTGTGAAAACTCTGGGCGCAGTACATAAGACAAATGGAAATGCAGAGAACTGATGGCGCATAGAGACTGCCCTGAAGCATAGATATTTTCTGCATAACTCCCTTATGGGGATGTGCAGATAAGCTTCTTTTAAGTCTAGAGTGACTAACCAGGTATTATTGGCTAGCATAGGGAGAAGTTGTTGCAAGGTAAGCATCTTGAATTTTGGGACCACCAGAAAGGTGCTGAGAGTTGACAGATCCAGGATTGGGCACCAACAGCCCTCTTTTCTGGGCACCAGGAAAAGTCTGGAGTAGAAACCCTGACCCCTTCGTTCTACTGGAACAGGTTGAATAGCTCTGACAATGAGCAGGGAAAGTACTTGCTTTTGAGCCTCTGCCCACTGGTTTGGAGGAAGGTCTGGAAACCTGCTTGGGGTTAGCAGTGGATGGAAGTAGAATCTGTACCCCTGGGATACAATGTTTAGGACCCATGTGTCTTGAGTAATGGACATCCAGTTTTTTGCATGAAGGGCAAGTTTTCCTCCTAAGGGAACGAGTAATTGGGCAGGGCTGGGAAGGACAATTGAAAAGTCATTGTGAACTTTTTCCATAAGGGGGCGGCTTACCATTCCCTGTTTTTGAGGTGGGGGCACTTCCATTGTTTAGATCTCTGCATACCCTGAGACTGCAGTCTGGGTGGCCCGTTTCCCCTGGGTTTGGCCTGAGAAGGCCTGGAAGGGGCTGGAAAGGACCAGTTTTTAGAAGGCCAATGACTACTGAATCTAGGTGGTTGCACTTGTAAGAATTATTTAACAGTTCGCATAGATTTAGCATTTTCTTCCATCTTTTTAAGATACTCTTCTGCTTTGGTGCCAAATAAACCGTCCTTATTTAAAGGAGCGTCTAGTAATTTGGATTTGACATGCTCTGGCAAGGTTTGTTCCTTCAGCCAAGCATGCCTTCTCAGTACAGACCCAGCGACTGCAGCCCTGTAAGATGCTTGTAGGGCATCAAAACCACACTGCAAAGTATGCTTACTAACTTGGTTTGCAGAATGCATTAGCTCATGTAAGTCTTTATTTTCTGCACAATCTGGAAGTAACACCATTTTTTGTTTAATTAGTTCCATAATATGCTGCTGGTACTTGAACATGTGAAACTGGCAATTCAATGCCCTGATGGCAAGGGTTGCAGAGGTATATACCTTTTACCCCATCTGTCTAAAGCTCTGGAATCCCTATCTGAAGGGGTAGGATTTCTGGCTGTAATAGCCTTAACAGCTTTAGGTCCCTGGGAAATGGTCTCTGGATCCGCAGTAGGATTCTTGAAGAGAAATTTGTGTGAATCAGGTACTCTGTAGTACTAGTCAGGTTTCCTAGGGGCCGGGGGTAAAGTATCAGGAGTAAGACTGGATTCCATAAAAAACAATCTACAACATCCAGGACAGGGGGTATTGCTAGAGGCCTGTGCTGAGGCAACTCTAAAAATTCTCAGTCTCTTTTTGGACTGTGGGTAGTCTTGGCATTCCCAGCAGAAATGCTCTCAAAGTATGCAAGGTTTCACCACAAGTAAAATCCTCTGGAGGGGAGGCAGAGGGAATGGATTCCTCTGCATCTGAATCCTCACAGATTGATAAGGGCATGTCCTGATAATCAGAAGGGTCAGAGTCATTGGACTCCTGGTCTGTAGAATCAGAATGAAACTCAATTCTTTGTATCTTTGCCGGGGAAGGCTGGCTTCCCCTAATTAGTGTAATAAGGTCTTCAGCCATTTGTTTTTGTGGCATGGGAGCTTGGGCATGTGTTTTGGTCGTCGGTTTTCTAGGCATACTGTGTAATCTGGGCCTCAGAAAAGTACAGTTTTGTACCTACCATAAATGTAGATGTCCGATAGGTATGCATCTGCAGTCATAACATATGGGTTTTCCTGCCTCAGGCAGCCCTTCGGTCGGCCGGATTACAAAGTCTGGGTCTGGCCTCTGCTGATGTTGCACTTTCCCCGACGTCATAGCTACTGGGGTATAAAGGCATCAGCTGACGCCATTTTCCTCAGTGTTTCTTGCCCCAGATGCCAGGTGCCCTCTAGGAAGGCTAAATTTGGATAAATATTGAATGTTCCAAACAGTAGCAAAAAATATATATATATATATATATATATATATATATATACATATATACAAACAAACAAACAAACAAACAAATACACCATAACAGATTCCCCCAGCTAGCTGAAAGAGGGGTAAGCACCCTAGGAATACCACAGAGGGGAAGGAGGGTGGGTAATCCTGACTGCAGATGCATACCTATCGGACATCTACATTTATGGTAGGTACAAAACTGTACTATGTCCTTCAAGGATGCATCTGCAGTCATAACACATGGGTAGAATACCATAGCCAAACTGGGGGAGGAGGTACTAAGATAAGGATGGTGCTGTTAAGATCCCCTGTAAAACTGCAGTTGCAAAGCCTGCTCGGGATCTGGAGTATAAAGGCAGATTATAATGCTTGGCAAATGTATGCACGGAGCTCCAAGTAGCAGCTTCTAAAATGTCCTTGGTAGCCACTCCTCGTAGGAAAGCTGTAGTGGTGGCTGTGGCCCTTGTGGAATGAGGCCTGATATGTTCAGGAGCTGTCTTTCCATGAAAAGAGTAGCAAAAGCGAATGCAATTTCCTATCCATTTTGAAATTGTCTGCTTGGAAATTGCTTTTCCTTGCACCCCAGTTGCATAGGCTACAAAAAGTTGGTCAGTTTTTCTGCTATTTTTAGTTCTGTTCAGATAGTAGCGTAGTTGTCTGTGTATATCCAAGGTGTGCAAGAGTTTCTCTCCTTTGCTCTGTGGGTTAGGGAAGAACGTACGCAAATGAATGGCTTGGTTCAAGGATACCCTGGATACCACCTTTGGCATGAAAGTTGGATTGGTTCTCAGAGACGCTCTATCCTGGTGAAAAATAATGAAAGGCTGCACTGCCATTAATGCCTGCAGCTCGGATACTCTTCTTGCTGAAGTGATTGACAGAAGGAAAGCAGTTTTCCAAGATAAAAACTGTAAGTCTGCTGATGCTGCTGGTTCAAAAGGAGGTAGTGTCAATTTTTCCAGCACAAAATTGAGATCCCATGCAGGTAGAGGGGGTCTCCTTGGAGGTTTAACAATTTTGATCCCTCTCAGAAATTGTCTGAGTAGAGGGTGAGAGAAGAGAGGAGGATCCATATTGTATTCTGCTGAAATTGCTGAAGCATGAATCTTAATGGAAGAGTAAGACAGGCCATTGTGTAACAATTCTGCTAAGTATTCTAGGATGTGTGCTAGGTTTGCCACTGTAACATCTGTGCCCTTTGATGTGCTCCAAATGAGGAATCTCCTCCATTTAGCAGAGTGGAGGGTCTGCGAGACTCCAGGATAATGTCCTTGACCCTCTGAGATAAGAAAGTTTGGTTTGGTCTTAAGCAATTTTCCAGGCAGTTAGTTGCAGAGTTTTCAAGCTTGGATGCAGGGTCTTGAAATTGTTCTGCGTTAGAAGAAGAGGCCATAGGGGTAGAGGCCATGAGTTCGCCTGAGACATGTTTTTCAGTAGGGGATACCAGTGTTGTCTTGGCCAGTCCGGAGCTATTAGTATCACCTTTGGCTGTTCCTCCCTGATCTTCAGGAGAACCTTGTACATCAATGGGAGAGGTGGGAATGCATACACTATTAGGGCATTCCAGCTGAAAGAGAGAGAGTCCACCCTCCAGGCTTGTGGGTGGTATGTCCTTGAGCAGAATTTCTTCAGTTGGTGGTTGAGAGGGGAGGCGAACAGGTCTATCTCTGGCAACCCCCATTTCTTTGTAATGAGTTTGAAGATATCTGGATGCAGCATCCATTCGTGAGCATCCATGGTAGTCCTGCTTAAGCTGTCTGCTAGTGAATTCTCTTTTCCTGGTACAAATATGGCCTGCAGCTGGATATTGAGATTCAAGCCTATGTTCCACAGATCCATTGCCATCCAGCATAGAGGGTAGGAATGCATGCCTCCCTGTTTGTTTATGTACCACATGACTGTGGTGTTGTCCGTCCTTATCAGCAGATGTCCTTGCTGGAGGAATGGTTTGAATGCCTCGATTGCATGCTTCACTGCCAGCATCTCCTTTTGGTTTATGTGCAAGTTTAGCTGTCCTTGAGACCATAGGCCTTGGATACATTTGTCCTCCATGTGTGCTCCCCATCCTAGGTCTGAGGCGTCCGTGGTGATGGTCTGCCTTGGTTTTGGTTTCGTGAAAGGCAACCCTCTGTTGGACTGGCAGGCCTGAGCCCACCACAGGAATTCCTTTTGAAGGCATGGAATGATTGGTATCATGGTTTCTAGACTGTGTCAGTGTTGAGACCACACACTCCGTAGGTACCATTGTAATTTTCTCATATGCAGCCTGGCATGTGGGATCAAGATTATGCAGGATGCCATGAAACCCAGGGCCTGCAGGACTTTCCTTGCAGTAAGCTGAGTTTGTCTTGTCAAAGTCATGAAATAATCTGGAAGTTGTTTTTGTTTTTCTTCTGTGAGAAAAGCCATCTGAGATCTGCACCCAAAAAGGTTATCCTTTGGGATGGCACTAGTCTTGACTTTTGGATGTTGACTGTGTATCCCAAGGCCTGTAGCAGGTGTATGACATAGGCCAAATCCTTTATCAATTTTAATTTTGTCTTGTTGTCCGCTTGTATTAGGCAGTTGTCCAGGTATGGGTAGATTTGAATTCCCTGAAGTCTGCAATGTGCAATTACTGATGCCAGGCATTTCGTGAATACTCTGGGCGCAGTAGAGAAGCCAAAGGGCAATGCTGAGAATTGATAATGCTCTGATCCTGCAAGAAATCTGAGGTGTCTTCTGCAATCTGGTCGGATAGGGACGTGCAGGTATGCCTCCTTGAGATCTAGAGTCACCAGCCAAGACTCCTTGCCCAACATGGGAAGAAGTTGCTGTAGGGTCAGCATTTTGAATTTTGGTACAATGAGAAATGTGTTCAGTGCGGACAAGTCGAGAATAGGCCTCCATTGGTTTTCTTTTCTTGGTACAAGGAATAGTCTGGAGTAAAATCCTTGGCCTTGTTCCATAGATGGTACTCTTTCTATCGCTTTCATCTGAAGTAAATTTTTGATTTGTCTTAAAGCCTCTGGCTTCTGATTTGGTGGTAGGTTTGGCATTCCGCTCTTTTTTGGTAAAGTGTGGAAGTGAAACCTGTATCCTTTGTCTATTGTTTGCAATGTCCATGCGTCCTTTGTTATGCAATGCTAGTTTTTTGAGAATAAAGCCAGCTTTCCACCCAAGGGAGCTTCCAGTTGTTCCCTGGTAGGCGGAATCAGAGTCAAGTCATTGTGTGTGTCCTGTGCTAGTGGTTGTAGTTGCAGCTGTGGCAGTACTCCTCTGGTTGGCAGGCTGCCACTGACGGCCCCCTACAGGCACCTTTTGATTGACCTCTGCCTCGAGGGCGTCTATTCCTGCCTCTCTGTGCTCTGGAGGTGTCTGGAAAGGACCAATTCTTGGAAGGCCAGTTTCTGCTGAACCTCGGAGGTTGGACCTGTAGAAATTCCCTTTACTGTTTGTACAGATTTAGCTTTTTCTTCCACCTTCTTTAGAATCTCCTGTGCAGGGGAGCCAAATAAACTTTGTTTCTCCATTGGAGCATCTAGGAGCTTAGCCTTGACATGGTCTGGCAGGGATTGCTCTTTTAGGCAGGCATGCCTACGAATTATCATAGCCACATTTTAAGAAATGATTACTGACCTGCTGAGAGTTGTGTACCAAATCCAGAAGGGATTTACGGTCTAAAGGTTCAGTAGAAGAAAGCGTCTTATTCAGCTGATCTAACAAATATTCTTGGTACTGTATCATATGGAATTGACAGTTTAAAGCCCTGGCAGAAAGAGTAGCAGATGTATAAACCTTTTTACCCCATCTCTAATGCTCTAGACTCTCTGTCAGAGGGTAGGGATTTTGGCAGTGGCAGCTGCAACACCTTTTGGGCCCTGTGAAATAGTTTCTGGATCTGCAGCATGGGCTTTATACAGGTGGAAGTGAGAATCCGGGACCCTGTAATATCTGTCAGGTTTGGCAGGGGCCGGAGGAATAGAATCAGGTGCAGAACTAACATCATTATACACATCATCAATTACAGTTAGCACTGGTGGTATGGCTAAGGGCCTATGCTGGGGCAAATGTAAAAAAGTCCTTAGCCTTTCTCGAATCAGAAAAATCCTGACCCTGCCACTGAAAGTGTTCCCTCAGAGTGCAAGGTCTCCCCAAAGGAAAATTCTTCAGGAGGGGAGGCAGAAGGGATAGAATCTTCAGCATCTGAATCCTCGAAAGGAGAATAGGCCCCTTCTTGATGGTCTGACAAATCAGATCCATCCGTGGAGTAATCAGAGGAGACAGGTTCAGAGGGTTCAGTCCTAGGCCTTTTGTCTGGTGGTGGTTGGGAGGCCCCGTCTGGGTGAGGTTGGGAGTCCCTAATCAAGGATATCAGGTCCTCAGCAAGTCTGAGAATCTGAGAACTTGAGGAAGGCCTCTGAGAAGTAGATTTGGCAGGTAAAGCTTTTGAAAGTTTGGCAGCTTTAGCCCTGGAGAAGGCCTTAATAGACATAGAAGCTGGGGGCCTAGCTGCCCCACTTGCAGGTGTAGATATGTCCAATGGAATGGTGTCGGACAAATCTTGAGTGCTAGCTTCGGTAGGGATTTTTGAAGCCGACTCGGCCGGGGCTTCAGTGGCCTCGGTTGTCGGAGGTAAGGTTTCTGTTGTAGGAAGAACAGAGGGCTCGGTTTCAGCCGAAACCGAGACACTCGCAGTAGGCCTAGCCGTGGTTTCAGTCGAAACCGCGGGCCACGAGTGTCGGTCCTTTTCCCTGCGTTTTTTGGCCAAATGCGTAGTCGGAGTCTCCGACGGCATTTTATATGCAAAAGCAGAACCGAAAAATTCTTCTGCAAACTCCGACCGACGTCTAAGAGTCCGTCGGATGAAGGAGGCACAGGCTAAACAAGCTGATACGTTGTGGTCTGGGCCTAAGCAGGGAAGGCAGTAAGAATGGAAATCCTTATGAGGTATTTGTTTCCCACAAGTTAAACAATTATTTACTTTGTCTGACATCGGCTGAGGCAAGAAAGAGTCCCCAACGGGGTACTTAGCTTTTTTCGAAGTATTCGGTAGCTGAAATCTCTGGATCTGACCGACCGGCACTTGCGAACAGCTTCTGCTTCGGGCACCGCGCGGCAAGAAAGACTGAGGAAAATGGCGTTGGCTGATGCCTTTATACCCCAGTAGCTATGACGTCGGGGAAAGTGCGACATCAGCCGAGGCCAGACCCAGACTTTGGAATCCGGCCGACCGAAGGGCTGCCTGAGGCAGGACAACCCATATGTTATGACTGCAGATGCATCCTTGAAGGACATCTCTATAGTTTTAACTAAAAATGAAGTTGTCAGTTTAATTCGAACATCGGTATATCAGAATACACCCTCAGAAACCGGTGCCTGCAAAGCGGCTCCGGAACATCCTGGAATAAAAACCCTTTCCCACTTGGGAAGGGGGAACAAGATGAAAGGTTCCTTGGTTCTCCAGGGACCCTAGAACCTCCAGGAAAATGAGGAAGTTGCTCTACAGAAAGTGGAGGAAACCCTGAAAAATGAGGGAGAAGTTTCCATGCCATGATGTAACTAACAAATGACAGAAAGAACCGAATAGTTTGAAGTGATGAAAAGCCAATTTGGAAAACAAAGGGAAAACCAAAGGAACCTGGTCAAAGAGAGAAAGGGGAAAACTTGTGAAAGAGAAGCAGGCTTATCAGATAAAGGAGGCTTTGGGGCCAAAAAAGTCTGAGAAGCTTTGGCAGAGGAGACTTATCTACCACCCTTTCTGCCTTTGAAGTCAGGAAGGGTGGTAGATACGCCTCCTGTCCTTGGAGGCCTGGAGGGGCCAGCTGTGGACAAAAGTAGATATAGAAGGATAATTCCTCTGAACTTGGGGATAAGAGAGACAAAAATATTTATTTTATTTATTATTTTATTTATTTTATTTTACATTTGTTAACCGGGCTAGTCTAGCTGGATACATGTCCATTTTCAGTAGAGGCCCGGGGAGAAAAGCTCCAGGAAAAGATATAAAATAGACATATCAATGTCATAATACATCCAAATTAAAAATACAAAGATGATAATGGCACAAATTAGAAGATACAAATGTTAAAAAATACAAAATATATATAATTTTTTTTTTTTTTTTTGAGGTTTGAGGTCCTACAAGGCATTGCCTTTCTCTTGGAGAGAGAGCTCAGCAGCAGCAGCAGTCCCAAAAAGAGGTTTATTAGCCAAAGGATCATCCAATAACTTGGCTTTTAATGTCCTCAGGCAAAGACCGCAGACAAAGCCAAGAATAACACCTCATGACAGACATAAAAGTCGCAACTGTAAAAGAGCCATCAGCAGCATCATAGCTATGCTTGATAGAGTGGCGAACCACTTGAGTAGTAGAACCTAAAACAGATCAAGCAGAAGATTTGCCTTCAGAATCAGGGAGGTCAGAAATAACCTGGTAAGCCTAAGCAATCAAGGCCAGGATATACCTTGTCATGAGAGTCTGGTAATAAATAGCCCTAAAGGCCAAAGCAGAAGCAGTGCAAACCTTCTTACCAATCCTCTCCATTGCCCTACTATCCTTATCAGAAGACTAAAGTTTGGAAACGGGTCAGAAGAGACTGACACCACAGCAGGATCAGCAGAATGATACCACACACATCACTAAGTGCAACTCAGACATTTAAGAAGGATCAGTTAAAGGTATATCATGCTTATTGAACCTGGTGGACTTCTTTGAGAAGGTCACTAAAGCCCTGGATGAAGACAAAATAGTACATGCTGTTGACTTAGCCAAGGCTCTTGACATAATCCCCACTCAGTTATTAATAAACTCTCCCAGCTGGGGATTAACCCATATGTCACTACATCGGTAGCCAACTGGCTCACCGACAGAATGCATGCCGTCAAAGTTGGGGATTCCACCTCTGCCAGTACACTGGTTACCAGTGGCGTACCACAAGGATCTGTGCTGGGCCCTCTGCTGTTTGGAATCTATTTCTTGCAAGTCTAGGTGAAAGTAGATTGGCTGTGGTTTACCAGGTTCGCTGATGACTGCAAATTGGGCACAATCACAGTGTTCCCAAACGATATTAATATATTACAAAAGGGGCTAATACCCAGACAAATGACTGGTGAACAGGCCATGGACTACAACTAAACGCAAAAAAATGTATTATTATCCCCTTTGGCAAAAAGGAAGTCCCTGCAAATTGCAACATTGACAGCACCCCCCCCCCCCAAGCTCAAACCCAGTGGCGTGAGATTTGGGAACACAGGTTGATAATCTAAACTTTAATTGCCATATATCCATAGTGGTAAAGAAAAGCCTTCTACATTGTGCATCTCATAAGTGAGAGCATTCCATCCAAGACTAAGGGTGTTATAACTCCTTTGCACTAGACTCTCATCTGACCACTAATAGAGTACAATACTCCCTTTTGCATGTACCTCACCAGACACCTGCACCAGCTGAAGAAACCAGAGGTTTCTCACCAAGAAAATTCAGGGCCTCCAAAACCTGACCTACATGGAAAGACTGAAAGCCCTGTCACTGTACTCTGTGTCCTACAGGCTGCTGACATGTGACTTGTGCCTGGCTTACAGAACAGTCTCTGACCCTGTCCTAATGGAAATGCTGCACATCTACAAGAGTTACTCCCTCCAAGGATTGCAACCTAGCCTGTGACATTAACAGAACATGCTGGAGAGACAGATACATCTCCCAGAAATTGCCACTCTTCTGGAATAAACACCCAATTCACATGATGCAGAGCTCCTCAATAACCCTATTTAAGAGCAAGCTAGATAACTGGATGGGAGACCGTAAACTCACTGAGAGGGTGGCACCTATGCCCCTCATGGACAAGGGCAGTCGGTGCTGATCATAGACTCAATCTGCAAATATCGACTATCTAACCAAGATCAATTAGGGAACATGAGTATAACATGGTTAGGCTTGTAAAGGCCCTAGGGCCATTAGCCTACTAACTACCTATGAACTTATAAGGATGACACAAATAAAAATTGACAATCCTCAGGGATCTTATAGAACCTATCAGGTTTCTTAGGAGCAGGAGGCTGAGAATCAGAAGACTTGGAAGCAGCAATGAAAGTGTCCAACAGGGCAGCCAACACAGGACTAACTGCAGATGATTTAGGAGTATCCACCTGAAGCAACTCATAATATCTCTAAATATCAGACACTTGAGAAGAATCCCACTTAAAGTATTCCATCATCCTAGCAACTGTGTCCCCAAAGGGCAATTCCTCAAAAGGAGACTCAGGGCTAATAGATTCCTCTTCAGCAGAACCATAAGCCAAAGGCAAAGGCATCTGTGAAGAATATGCCAAGGACCCCTCATCAGACCCTGAATTCCTTCAGGAGGCTTCAGGGACAGCAAGGCAGAAAACAAGCCCTGAGTAAACTCTTGCAATTCCCATTGAGGATCTTTGGATGGGCTGAAACATGGTTTGTCTTTTGTCTTTTCTTTGAAGGAAAGTACAGTTGGGTAAAATCTTACCATAACAGCAGATGTCCTTCTCTTCACTGTTGAAGTATTCCTTACCGTAGGGATCCCCTGTCTAGGGCAGCCCAACATCTGACCAGTATACCAAAGCCTTAGGTTGTAATAGAGACTTCATATGTTACACGTATGCTCCTCACGCATGGCATAGGGCATAAAGGTGACATACGGACGTACCTTCCTCAGAAATGAAAAGCCCCAGGAGGAACAACAGTCCAAGGAAAAAAGAGGAACATGTGCCTCCAGAAGGAGAAAACAGGAGGATGGATGGACCGAATACTGCAACAGTGAAGAAAAGGACATCTATTGTTATGGTAAGATTTTATACAACTGTATTATGTCCTTCCATATCGGTACTGCAGTATTCCTTACAGTAGGGAAGAGGAAAAAAGCTCAGGAGAAAAGGTGGGAGGAGGAAGGTTTAGGAGAGTGTTCAAGAAAGCCATGCAGGATAGTCCTGGCAAATCTGGCTCTAGCCCTAGAAACAACATCCAACTTATAGTGTTTGGTAAAAGTATGCACAGAAGTCCAAGTATCTGCCTCAAAGATGCAGATGGTATCAAATCCTTTGAAAAAAGCACCAAAAGAAGCCACAGCCCTAAAAGAATAAGCTTTAACAGAAAGAAAGGACAAAAAGTTTTGTACCTACCATAAATGTAGATGTTCGAAGATCCACATTGCTGCAGTCATAACCTGTGGGTAGTCCGCTGTCCTCGGTCGGCCCAATACCAAAGTGTTAGGCTGGCGTCGGTCATGGTCGCTTAGATCTGACATCAGTACGCTGTGGTACTAAAGCGCATGACCGACGTCATATCCTCAGTCTTTCTTGCCCCAGATGTCAGAAGGCCCTAAAAAGAAAGGCCATAACCAAAAAACAGGAAAACATCCAACCACCCATGTACAAACCATATCTACAACCCAAACCACACAACCACCCCAAACTACAGTGGGGAAGGAGGGAGGGGATTGACTGCAGCAATGTGGATCTTCGAACATCTACATTTATGGTAGGTACAAAACTGTACTATGTTCTTCATCTCACATTGCTGCAGTCATAACCTGTGGGTAGAATCCCAAAGCAAAGGTAAAGGGAGGTTGGCAAAATCATAAAGCATTGGGAGCTGCTAACATGCCCTGCAAAACTGCAGTGGCAAACCCAGCCCTAGAGTTTGAATAAAGAGGGAGATGATAATGTTTAGAAAAAGTGTGTACTGAACTCCAAGTAGCTGCCTCCAAAATATCTTTAGTAGCTACACCCCTCAGAAAAGCAGTTGAAGTGGCAGTAGCCCTAGTGGAATGAGGTCTGATTCCAGCCGGAATCTCCTTACCATGATGAGAGTAACAAAAAGCAATACAATGACCAATCCACTTAGAAATAGTTTGTTTAGAAACAGGTTTCCCCTGAGAACCCAAAGCCAAAGAAACAAACAACTGTTGAGACTGTCTGAACCCTTTAGTTCTGCTCAAATAATAACGCAACTGCCTGTGAATATCCAAAGAGTGCAAAATCTTTTCCCCTTTATTTTGGGGATCAGCATAAAAAGTAGGCAAATGAATAGACTGGTTCAAGGCCACATTTGAGACCACTTTAGGCATGAAAGTAGGGTTAGTACGTAAAGACCCTGTCCTTATGAAATATTAGGACAGGTTCAACTGCCATTAGAGCCTAATTCAGATACCCTTCTAGCAGACGTAATGGCCAACAAAAAAGCTGTCTTCCAAGACAAAAACTTCAACTCAGCTGTAGCTGCAGGTTCAAAAGGAGATAAAGTGAGTTTCTCCAACACAAAATTGAGATCCCAGGAAGGAGTAGGAGCTCTACGTGGGGGTCTTATGTTCTTTGCCCCTCTAAGAAATTGCTTGAACAAAGGATGAGAGAATAAAGGTGGGTCACAGTCATAGTGAGCAGAAATGGCTGCAGCATGAACTTTTACAGAGGAGAAAGACAAACCTTGTCTAGTAATTCTGTAAGATACTGAAGTGAAACACTCAAATTAGGTACTGAAACATCACAGCACATTGCTTTGCTCCAAAGAAAACATCTCCTCCATTTAACAGCATAAACCTTCCTTGTGCTAGGCCGCCTGGCCTCCAAAATAACATTCAAAACTTGTTGAGGAAGCTGCGACCCTCCAGGGTCTAGAACAGAATATGCCAGGCTGTCAGATGCAGGGACTGTATCCTGACATTGATGAAATGATTGCCTGCCTGAGACAAAAGGTGTGGACTTGCTGGCAAAGGCCAAGGAGGCTCCCGTACTAAACTCCTCAGCAGAGGGTACCAGTGCTGACGAGGCCAATCTGGAGCTATAAGAATCATGGAGGGCTTGTCCTGTCTGACCTTCAAGAGCACCTTGGGAAGGAGAGGCAGAGGAGGGAAGGCACAGACGTGAAGATTGTTCCAACTGAACGAAAGAGAATCCACTTTCCAAGCTTTTGGATGAAACATCTTTGTGCAAAACATTGGTAGCTGGCAATTTAGTGGAGAAGCGAACAGATCTATGTCTGGAGTCCCCCAAAACACTGTCAACTGTCGAAAGACATGAGGATCCAATTTCCACTCGTGTGGATCCACCATCTGTCTGCTCAAAACATCCGCTAAGGAGTTCTGTGCTCCTGGCAGAAACCTTGCCTGAAGAGTGAGGTGCAAACTGAGAGCAGTCTCCCACAAAATCATAGCTTGTCTGCAAAGTGGGTACGAATGGGTTCCCCCTTGCTTGTTGATGTACCACATGACAGTTGTGTTGTCTGAATCAACACTTGTCCTGGGTGAAGTAGATCCTTGAAGGCCATCAATGCAAATTGGACTGCTAACATCTCCTTCATGTTGATATGCAAATGTTGAAGTCTGGCAGGCCACGTGTCTTGAACCCATTTTCCATTGAGGTGTGCGCCCCAAGCCTTGTCAGAGGCATCTGTCGTTAAGATCTGACTCGCCTCTGGTCGGGTCACAGAGTCCCTTGTTTAGGTGACATTCCTGAGCCCACCACAAAAATTCCTTCTGAATGCAAGGTATTATCTGAATGACAGTGTCCAAATCGTGGCAGTGTTGAGTCCATACACTTTTGAGATACCATTGTAACTTCCTCATATGCAGTTTGGCATTGGGAAGCACCAGAATACAAGATGCCATGAACCCCAAGGCTTGAAGGACTGTCCTTGCAGTCAGCCTGGACAGGAGACACAATTTTTGGAAGTAAAGGGTAAGATTTCTTTGCTTGTCCAGGGTCAAAAACGCCATCTGAGAGGCTGTATTCAGTCTCACACCCAGAAAGCACATGTCCTGAGAGGGTACTAGACTGGACTTTATTTCGTTCACAGAATACCCTAGGCACCTTAACACTGCCATAACATACTGAAGATGGTGAAGTAGCTTGTCTTTGTCTTGAGCAAGAATCAGGCAATCGTCCAAATAAGGATAAATTTGTATTCCTCTTAACCGTAAGAAGGCTATCACCGAGCCAGAACCTTTGTGAACACCCTGGGCAGTAGATAAGCCAAAGGGCAATGCAGAGAACTGATAATGTAAAGTCCCAGTCCGAAAACGCAGGAATCTCCTGCAGCTTGGCCTGATAGGAATATGAAGATAAGCCTCCTTGAGATCCAGAGTTACCATCCAGTGATCTTTGCCTAGCATAGGTAGAAGTTGTTGCAAAGTCAACATTTTGAATTTTGGAATGTCCAGGTATGTGTTGAGAATAGACAAATCCAGAATTGGCCTCCAAGTGTCTCCTTTCTTTGGTACAAGAAACAGGCGAGAATAAAATCCTAGGCCCACCTCTGATGGATGGACCTGCTGGATAGCTCTCATTTGAAGAAGTAAAGAAATCTGTTTGTGAGCCTCTGCCTTTTGCTGAGGAGGAACGTCTGGCATGCCTTTGAAAGGGGGCAATGTGTGGAAATAAAACTTGTAGCCTCGGTTTATAATGTCCAACACCCATTTGTCCTGGGTGACTAAAAGCCAATTTTGCCTGAAAAGTGCCAACTTTCCTCCCAGCGGAGCTGCCAGACAGGAAGGATCGGGCAGCTGAAGATGCAGGTCATTGTGTCTGTTTACGAAAGGACTGGCCCCTGCCCTCACCTGTAGACTGTGCAGGGGAACTCCACGTCCTGGGCCTAAAAGAACCCTGTGCATGAGCTCTGCCCCTACCACGTCTAGATCTGCCCCTAGACTGTAAATCAGAAGAAAGGTAAGCCCATCCCTTAGTAGGCCAATTTCTGCTAAACTTAGGGGGCTGCACCTGTAAAAAATCTTTAACAGTCTGCAAAGACTTAGCTTTGTCCTCCATTTTCTTCAAGACTGCCTCCACAGGAGAACCAAACAAAACTTCAGACTGAAGGGGAGCATCCAAAATTCGAGCTTTAACATGCTCTGACAAGTTCTGATCCTTAAGCCAAGCATGCCTACGAATAACTGACCCAGTGGCAGCCACCCTGGAAGAGGCCTGCAAGGCATCAAAACCACACTGCAAAGAATGCTTACCCACCTGATCAGAGGCATGAACCAAATCCTGTAATTCTCTACACTCTATGCCCTCTGCTAAAGCATCCACCTTAGATTTCAATTGACTAAGAAGAAAATTCTGGTACTTCAGCATATGAAACTGGCAATTTAAAGCCCACATTGCAAGAGTGGAAGAGGTATACACTTTTTTACCCCACCTATCCAGAGCTCTAGAGTCCTTATCCATGGGAACTGGATTCTTCACAACAGAAGCCCTGACACCCTTAGGTCCCTGGCTAATAGTTTCTGGGTCAGCCCTAGGGCTCTTATACAAATATTTATGAGCCTCTGGCACCCTGTAATACCTGTCTGGCTTAACCGGGCAGGAGGCAAAGAGTCTGGATTAAGGGAAGCCTCAGAGAAAACATCCTGTACAACATCCAAAACCGGAGGTATAGCCAAGGGCCTATGTTGTGGTAAAACAAGAATTCCTAAGGCTCTTTCGGGAATCTGAGAAATCCTGACCTTCCCATTTAAAATGCTCCCTCATAGAATGCAGGGTTTCTGAAAAAGAAAAATCCTCTGGAGGGGAAGCAGAGGGACTAGAATCCTCTGCCAGAATCAGAATAAGGGGGAAAATCCTGAATGTCTTCAGTCAAGACTCTGAATAATCTGAAGAATGTTCCAATCCTTCCACCTCTGGCTCCACCCTAGGCCTCTTATCTGGAGGGGGCATAGAACCTCTAATCAAGGTAATTAAATCTTCTGCCATTTTAAGCATGTGTTTTTTAGGTACAGAACCTGCAGAACTAGGACTGACGCCAGAGGAAGACAAACCAGGCCTGGCCTTTGAAGGTACCTTAGAGACAGAGGGAGAAGGCCTAACCACCTTATGCAAAGAAGGGATCACAGCAACCTGAGAGGCCCCCTCAGCCTGACCAGACTCCTGAGAGGCCACATCCTGCAAAATTAAAGGTTCCCCCTGAGACTCAACTGAAACCTCGGCCGGATCCACAGACTCCACCGTGGTTTCTAAAGAACCGGCGTCCGGAACGGAAGACTCATCCTGCTTAGATTTCAGCGATTTCTCTTTACGCTTCTTCGCGGTAGCGGGCGTCGGAGGATCAGACGGCATATTGTAATTACACCACTTACCGAAGACAAGCCTAGCACAATCTAACCTACGTTTAATGGTGCGCTTATTAAATTTAGCACAAAAGCGACACCCGACTACGTCGTGCTCAGGCCCCAAACAAGGAATACAGAGAGAGTGGTAATCCCTATGAGGCATCTGTTTCCCACAAGAAATACAATTATTCACTTTTTCTGACATCCGGATTTAACTGAGGCAAGAAAAGACAAAAATATTCCCCAATGGGGTACTTAGCCCAACTTGGTCTTCGGTCTGAAACTCAGAATACGAAAATTTCAGGACGCCGAACGGCACTTGCAAACGCTGCTTCGGACCATGCGGCAAGAAAGACTGAGGATATGACGTCGGTCATGCACTTTAGTACCACGGCGTACTGACGTCAGATCTAAACGACCATGACCGACGCCAGCCTAACACTTTGGTATTCGGGCCGACCGAGGACAGCGGACTACCCACAGGTTATGACTGCAGCAATGTGAGATGAAGAACATCAAAAAGTTGCTCAGATTTACGAGTGGCTTTAGTTTTACCCAAATAAATATCAGAGTTGTCTATGCAAATCCAAGGTGTGAAGAATCCTCTCGCTAACAGACTGTGCAGAAGGGAAAAAAAGTCTGATCTGGGGTAAGAAAATAAAACCCTAAAAGAATGAGAAACTTTACACAACTGCTTTCTTAGAACATACCTTCCAATGTTGGAAGAACAAAAGGGACTGAAAAGGCAGTGGAAGGATCATTATGTTCACAGTGAAATAACTGATTTATTCTGGACATGGTTTCAGGAAAAAGAAAATTCTTCCAAGAAATATTCGTAAAGGTGCTCTCCTCAGTATCAGAAACCTCAGGAGACAGAAAAGAGGTTGGTCATTCACAACAACTTTGCTGTTCAATGTTTTGAACACCTTCAGATGGTGGCGAACCCCTTTTTCTCTTTAAGAAACACCAGAACTGGTAAGGTGAAGAGCCTGAACCAAGCCATGAGCTTAGAAGAATAAATAATTTGTACCTAAAGTATCAGATACAGGTTAAGAAAAATTTCTTTTTAAAAAGCAGACATAATTTTAACATGTAAACTTCCCTAAGGACAGGCATCCCAGTCTGTACAGTTAGACAGGTACTCTCTGCCTCCTCTTCCAAGACAGTCAAGAGTTATTCTCCCTTGCCTGGCAAAGGCACTCCCAACAACTGCAGAGGACTTGTCTAATCCCCTATCCATCAAGGCTGTATGGACTACACGAGAGAGAGAGAGAAAGAAAAAGATAAATATTCTGAGGAACCAGTAATGGCCACAGCAGTCTCACCCACCTTCAACTGAGTAAATTTAGCAGTCTGTTGAAGTGGCAAATGCTGCTTGAAAATTCACTAAGACACAATACTTTTAATACTGTTCCCCCAAAACAAATAAGGCTGACACTTACAGGAAAGGGGCAAAAGTGTCACCACAAAAACCAGATGAGACAATTTAAGCCAACCCAGTGAAATCTTTGCCCACTTACTTTGCAGTCGCCTAATTTATCTGTTAGAACTGCAAAGAGTATAAATGGGGTGGGATTACAGGGCCCAGATTTGCAGATGAAT
Source organism: Protopterus annectens (assembly GCF_019279795.1). Lineage (NCBI taxonomy): Eukaryota > Metazoa > Chordata > Ceratodontiformes > Protopteridae > Protopterus > Protopterus annectens. The sequence goes on along the minus strand of NC_056746.1, from coordinate 993,826,338 downwards.
GGCTTGAACAGCATTAATGTACCACAAATGATGTTAAACAGAATGTTGCATCATATGGCTGCCAACTAGATTCAAAGTCATCAATATAGCTGACTTACATAAATGACATTTATGAGCATGAAAATTAAGAACTTGAACATAGTCACAGGTAATCTAAAATTGTACTGCAATGGCTTATAATTTTAAGCAACAGGCATTCAGAAAATTATCTGCTGTGAATCAAACTTACCAGCATACCAGCACCTAGAGTTGCCTTCTTCCATTCGGTCAAGCCAAGACTCATTCCAGGAATGAGCGAAGTCCACCAGAAGCACCAGCTGAATGAGAATGAAACAGAAGGCGCAAGCAGTTCCAATCACAAACCACACTGAAAATAAACCATATGTCAATAAGATAAGGCAGCTTGGACAGAATGAACAATAGTCTAAATCAAAAATTAAGCACAGCAGGATAATCTTCTACAGCAAATGATAAAAATCTTCCTTATGAGTTTATTAACTTTACCTGTATAACCTGCTGTACAACTACACAAACCATTTACTGTGCATATAAATCAACATTACAGCTTAAACTAAACTATATGTATATCAAAGATAACATTCCTTAAGATTTATAAATAAATGTTCCACGTTACATATGGCACTAGCTTACATGTGGGGTTAATGCACTGCTCTTAAAATAAAAGTAGTCCACTCTGGTGACTACTACTTCATTGCTGGTTGCAACATACTAATGGCAGAAGGACTGTATACTGAAAGGCATAATAATGTGGCAAGACTGTTGCCCTGGGGATTGTGCAAACACTACAGTACTGAAGTGGCTGAAAAACAAAGGAAACATGAGACACAAAGCATCATATAAAATGAAGTCTACATCACATGGGATCATCCATTACCAACAGTTCAAAAGACAGACGCTAGAAAACCAGATAGATATAGTGGTCCAGGAAAATAAGACACAAGTAGCACTGATCATTGAAATCACCACACCCAGGGACTACAGTGTCCTGCGTACAGAGAGGCACAAACTCATAAAATATCAGAATTTGCAGGCAGAAATGACAGAAATGTCAAAGAAAGATACCAAGACAGTTCCAATAGTTGGAGCAACAGGTCTTAAAGAAAATCTACAACTGTATTTAGATATGCTACCAAAATATGTAACTCCATACGAATTGCAGGAGGAGTCACTGGGAACACTATGGATGCTCCAAAGAGCACTACTGGCTGAGTGAAACAATACTAATTTCATGAACTTTAATTGTACTTTGACTTAGGTTTGGGGTCAATTCCTGTCATGGTATTAGAAACCCAAAAGATTTGGAGAAATTAAAAAAAAAGAGTGAACTACATACACATTCATATAGAATGTTTTTTTCCCTAAAAGGAAGTAAAAGCACAATATTTTTATTTTTCATCTCTGTTAACTGCTCCCATTACTATCGACAGAAGCATTCAGAAGAACTTTTACCAATCTAGTTCTGAAAAATTAACATTATGCCCAAAACAACCCAATTCATACCAGTCTGTCCATCAGGGAGGGTGAAAAACAGTTGCATAAGGAAGACAAGAGGTGATGCAGTTATGCTGCTGGCTAACTGCTGGTGAGCCTGGGAGGGACTGAGGATAAAGTACAGTTGTGTATACTTACTGTATATGTAGATGTCCGAGTGTATTCACTGTTGCAGTCATTACATTTGGGCTATCTGCCTGCAGGTAGCCCTCAGCCGGTCTGAATACAACAGTCTTGGATTCCTGCATTGGATGCCGTCTCTTCTTCCATGACGTCAGGTCATCAAGGGTATAAAACATGCAGCCGATGCAATTACATCATTTTTCTTGCCCCAGATGTCAGGTGCTCCCACAACGGGAAGCAATTATATGTTATGTTACACCTCCATCAAAAAGCAAATACACCAGAAAGCTTAAAACAAAAAGGAAAGGTACAGCCAAGAGAAGTCAGGGGGCTGGAGGGAGGGTAACCAGGACTGCAACAGTGAATACACTCGAACATCTACATTTATGGTAAGTGTACACAACTGTACTATGTTCTTTGTGTTTCACTGTTGCAATCATTACATTTGGGTTGATTCCCGAAGCTAAGGAAGGGAGGAGGAAGTTAAAGAGCATTAGGGACAGCTATTAAGCACTGCAAGACTGCAGTGGCAAAACCAGCTCTGGATTTAGAAAAAATAGGCATGTGGTAATGCTTGGTGAAGGTATGAACAGAGCTCCAGGTAGCAGCTTCTAGGATGTCCCTGGTAGGGACTCCTCTGAGAAAGGCTGTAGAGGTAAATGCAGCCCTGGTGGAATGTGATCTTATCCCCTGTGGGTTAGGTTTTCCATGGTGCATATAGCAGAAATTAATGCAATGGGCTATCCATTTAGAAATGGTTTGCTTTGAAATGGTCTTCCCCTCTGCCCCTGCAGCAAAGCCAACTAGCAGCTGTTCGGATTTTCTGAGAGGCTTAGTCCTGTTCAAATAAACTCTAAGTGGTCTGCGCACATCCAAAGAGTGCAGTATTCATTTTCCTTTGTTTTGTGGATTCGGGGAAAAGGTAGGCAAATGAATGGACTGATTTAGTGCCAAACTAGACACCAGCTTGGGCATAAAGGAAGGATTAGTTCTGAGGGAAACCCTGTCTGCATGGAAGATAATGAAGGGTTCCACTGCCATGAGGGCCTGTAATTCAGACACTCTTCTTGCTGAAGTGATGGCTAGAAGGAAGGCTGTTTTCCAAGAAAGGAATTTCAACTCTGCAGTTGCAGCTAGTTCAAATGGAGGGAGAGTGAGCTTTTCCAGTAGAAAGTTAAGGTCCCAGGCTGGAGTAGGGGCTCGCCTGGGGGGGGGTCTTAAATTTTTAGCCCCTCTGAGGAATTGCTTTAGCAGGGGATGAGAGAAGAGGGATGGTTCAGTATTATAATGTGCTGAAATGGCAGAGGCATGGATTTTAATTGACGAGAAGGACAGGCCCTTGTGGAGCATTTCTGTTAAGTACTAAAGAATATGAGGTAAGCTGGGCACCGTTGTGCCCATCCCTCGAGTGTGGCTCCAGGTACAGTATCTTTTCCACTTTTCAGCATAGGATTTTCTAGTACTAGGCCTCCTTGCTTCCAGAATGACATCTAGCACCTGCTTACTGGATTGATGCTATTAGAGAGCTTAAGGAATTAGCCAGGCTGCAAGGTTCAGGGTTTGAAGCTGAGGGTGCAGAATTTGGCTCGCCTGCTTGGACAGCAGGGAAGGTGTCTGAGGTAGGTGCCAAGGCTCCAGCAGTATCATACTGTGCAAGAGGGGGTACCAGTGCTGGCAAGGCCAGTCTGGTGCAATCAGTATTTTCCTTGGCTTGTCCTGTTTGATCTTTAGCAGAACCTTCAAGAGGAGAGGCAGAGGGGGAAAGGCATAAACCGAGAGGCTTTCCCAGGTAAAGGACAGGGCATCCACTTTCCAAGCTTGACTGTGGAAGTCCTTGTGCTAAATTTGTCCAATTGGTAGTTCTGAGGGGAGGCAAACAGGTCTATCTCTGGAGTCCCCCATTTGTTCCTCAAGAGGTTGAATATTTTTGGTTCCAGTTTCCATTCGTGTGGGTCCATGAGATTTCTGCTTAGGTCGTCTGACAGTGAATTTAGCTTGCCTGGCAGGAATTGAGCTTGTAGGTGCACTTGGTAGCTCAAGGCTGTATTCCACAGAGCAATGGCTAGTCTGCAGAGAGGGTATGAGTGGGTTCCCTCCTGCTTGTTTATGTACCACATAACTGTGGTATTGTCTGTCTTTACCAATAATTGTCCTGGAAGGATGTGGTCTTTGAAGGCTGTCAGGGAATTCTGTACAGCTAACATTTCTTTGTGGTTGATATGTAGGTACATCTGACTCAGGTTCCATTTGCCCTGAATGAACTGCCCTGCCAAGTGAGCCCCCCATGCATAGTCTGATGCGTCTGTTAAGGTTTGGGCAGCAGGGGATAGAGTGAAAGGGAGACCCTTGTTGTGGTAGCAGGCCTCTGCCCATCAAAGTAACTCTGTCTTTATACAAAGCATGATAGAATCATTGATTCCAAGTCCTGAGAATGATGACACCATAGGCTTTTTAGATACCATTGTAGTTTCCTCATATGCAGTCATGCATATGGAATTAGTAGAATGTAACAGGCCATGAACCCCAAGGCTTGCAAAATTTTCCTTGAAGATAGCAGGGTCTTTGTGGCCAGTAGTTTGAAGTAGGTTGTCAAATAAACTTGTTTCTCTGGAGTGAGGTAAGCCATCTGGGAAGTTGTGTTTAAGCTTGCTCCCAGGAATACAATCTGTTGGCAGGGTACTAGGTGAGATTTCTTTTTGTTTATGGTGTACCCCAGTGAGGTTAGAAGTTGCTTTACGAATGCCAGATGTTTTAATAGCAAGTCCTGGCTTTCTGCCTGAATCAGACAATTGTCCAGGTATGGGTATATTTGAATACTTCTCTGCCTGCAAAATGCAATGGCTGGAGCTAGACACTTTGTAAATACCCTGGGTGGAGTAGATAAGCCAAAGGGAAGTGCAGAAAACTGATATTGCATGGAGCCTGCTCTGAAGCGTAGGTATTTCCGGCAAGATTCCCTTACTGGAATGTGCAGGTAAGCTTCCTTTAAGTCTAAGGTTGCCAACCAAGCATCTTTGCCTAGCATAAGAAGCAGCTGTTGAGGTGTTAGCAGTTTGAATTTTGGGATTACCAAAAAGGTGTTTAGAATAGAGAGGTCCGGGATAGGACACCAGGAGCTGTCTTTTCTAGGTACCAGGAAAAAAGTCATGAATAAAAACCTTGTCCCCTTTCTTCTAAAGTATCAGGGCTATTCAGCCTGTCCTAGCAGAAGAGAGAGAACCTGCTGTTGAGCCTCTTCTCAATGATTTGGGGGGTGGGTCTGGCCAACCGTTTGGGGTTGGTAGGGTGTGGAAGTGGAATCTGTATCCTTGGAAAACTATATTTAAAACCCATTTGTCCTGGGTAATGAGTTCCCAGTTTTTTGCATGCAGGACAAGCTTTCCTCCTAAGGGAGCAGGCAGTTGAGCAGGGCTTGGAAGGGTTAAGGTTAAGTCATTGTGACATTTTTCTGTAGGGGTGGTGTCTTACTACTTCCTGCTTTGGAAGTGGGAGCCCCCCACTGCTTAGGCCTGTGTGTAGCCTGACACTGTAACCTAGGTCTGCTGTTCCTGGGTTTGGACTTAAGGCCTGGAAGAGACTGGAAAGGACCAATTCTTTGAAGGCCAGTGCCTACTAAATCTGGGAGGCTGTACTTGCAGGAAATCTAACAGTTTGCATAGATTTAGCTTTCTTTTGCATCTTTTTGAGGACGACTTCTGCTTTGTTGCCAAACAGGCGGTCTTGGTTTAAGGGAGCATCCAGTAATTTAGCTTTAACATGATCTGGCAAGTTTTGCTCCTTAAGCCAAGCATTACAGACCCAGTGACAGCAGCCCTGCAAGATGCTTCTAAAGAGTCAAAACCACATTAAAAAGTATGTTTACCAACTTGTTCAGCAGAACGCATTAAATCCTGCAATTCTTTGTGTTCAACACAGTCAGGGATCAACATAATTTTCTGTTTAAGTAGCCCCATAATATGCTGCTGGTACATTAACATATGAAGCTGGCAATTTAAAGCCCGAATGGCCAAAGTAGCAGAAGTGTATACCTTCTTATCCTATCTGTCCAAGGCTCTAGAATCTTTATCAGAAGGGGTAGGATTTTTGGCAGCAGTCTTAATGCCCTTTGGTCCTTGGGAAATGGTCTCTGGATCCGCAGTAGGATTCTTGAAGAGGAACTTGTGAGAGTCAGGTACTCTGTAACACCTGTCAGGTTTTCTGGGAGCTGGATGTAAAGTGTCTGGGGACAGGCTTGATTCCAACAAGGCATCATCTACAATGTCCAGAACAGGAGGGATAGCTAAAGGCCTGTGTTGAGGAAGGAGTAAGAATTCCCTAAGCCTCTTTTTTGGAATCAGAGTAATTATGGCTTTCCCAGCAGACATGCTCCCTTATGAGTGTGCAAGGTTTCACCAAATGAAAAATCTTCTGGAGGGGAAGCAGAGGGAATGGAATCCTCTGCATCAGAATCCTCATAGGTAGATAAGGGCAAATCCTGGTAATCAGAAGAAACAGAAATATCAGAATCCTGATCAGAAGAATCAGAAGGAAAATCAGTTCTAGGTCTCTTAAGAGGGGGAAGGATGGCTTCCCCTAAATTAAAGTAATAAGGTTTTCAGCCATTGTAAGCATTTGTTTTTTTAGGCATATGGGCCTGACCACGCAGTTTGATCGTCGGTTTTCTAGGTGTGGGTCGAGTTTTAGGCCTGGATGAAGAAGATGGTGTTGGTTTAAAATGCAAATCTGTAGGCCTGAATACACCCTCAGAAGCCGGTGCCTGCACAGCAGCTCCGGACCCATCCAAAGTAGAGACATCCACAGGGTCCATAGTAGAAGAAGCATCTCGCGGCATACTGGACTCCGAATGGGTCTCAGTAGAGGCCTGTAAATCTGAAGTAGCGGGTATCAGGGGCTGCAACACTGAGTACCGGCAGGCTGACAATAGCTTAATGGAAGCATCGTCGGCAGTTTTGGACCTATACAGTCTGTCTCTATCTTTATCCTTACGTTTTTTCGGAATATCGGTAGTCGGATGGCTTACCGAAGCCATTTCTGGATAGTTATATTGAGTACCAAAATAATTTGCTGCAAAAATAGACAAGACAACGAATTGTTCAGGGGTTGAATAAGGCAGAAAACCGACTGCGAGGGACGTCGTGGTCTGGGCCTAAGCAAGGAATGCAGTACGAATGAAAATCTTTTGAGATATTTGCTTTCCACAAGTAAGACAATTGTTAAAATTTACTGCCATCGGTTAAGAGCAAGAAAAAGGATCCCCCAATGGGGTACTTAGCTTTTATGAAGACTTCGGTTCTGAAACTTGAAAACAAAAATTTCAGGAGTCTGTCGCCCACACATGCGAACTGCTTCGGGCACCGCACCACAAGAAAGACTGATGTAATGGCGTCGGCTGCATGTTTTATACCCCTGGCAACCTGACGTCATGGAAGAAGAGACAGCATCCGACGCAGGAATCCAGGACTCTGGTATTCAGGCTGGCTGAGGGCTACCTGCAGGCAGATAACTCAAATGTAATGACTGCAACAGTGAAACACGAAGAACATCTCTTCAGTCATAAAGCAGTTAGTTACATGGACTACAGACATATACGTCATAATCTCATCAAGACACAAATGAGCCAAGTAAAGAAGGGATTATAGCAGTATACAAAATACATTTGTGGAAAACGGTAAGGTCTCCAGACAAACTGCATGCACAGCAGCTTCCTTGGATATGCTACAAATCTACCATATTGCTGAGGCCACAGTGATCCACATCATGTTCAAGCTCTGGCTGAACAAATGGGGCGCAGCTTAGGTTTGTAGCTTCAGTGGAGACCAAGATTCATATTACATTGACATGGTGATTGTTTACTTGGGTACTACTCTGATCACAATGAACCATTTGCAGGCACAGCCCAGGTTCACCTGGGCATTCTGGATTCTCAGTAATCTTCAATGGTAAGCAGTGAAGTTAGGATGAGGACACAGAAAGACAAGAAAACTCTTAGACCCTGCCTGCATGTCCTCCAATTATTCAGAAAATACAAATACAAGCACTGAAAATTTGTCAAAAATATACAGATGGAAAATGAAGGAAAAAAAAGTTGCAAAAAGTGAATGGGGAGGGCAAAAAGAGGGAAAAAAGATGTAATAAAAAACAAATTCATCTTAAGCCATAAGGATATAACTCTTACCAAGCTGAACAAGGAAAGAGGGCTAACTGCTTTTCTGGTGCCAGGATCCATTGCATCAGAGTGCATACATGCACTCAAGTTTTTGAACAAGTACCAGCAGTATGACTGTTATAGTTCATGTCGGTGTCAATGACTTTAAGTGTACCTCTCAGAACATCATGTCCAAGGCAGGTATGAGCCTAGCACTGAGCAGCATTCTACCTTCTCTACAGAGGACACCACAATATGAGCAAAAAATAACTGACTTCAATAACTGGCGGAGTTTTTGGTGTCATTAAAAGGGTTCAATATTTGTCAGCTTGGGAGGATATGACTGACAAACAATGTTGCTTCAACAGGGATGGCTTGCATCTGTCCCCTCTAGGATTTTGATTATTGGCAAAGACACTGTCAAATGCCACAGTGTCTTTTTTTTAGGCAATGCCAACCTGACAAACCAACCAACATAATGATTAAGCAAAGGAAAACACGAAGGCATTACTGATCAGCTAGGAGCCTAAACAATAAACTTTACTCCATACAAGCCCTTCTCACTCTGGAAGACACCGTCATCTGTGTAATGATGGAGATGGGGTTTAAAACAGCAGACAGCATTCTGGCCATGCAAGGCTATAATGCCTTCCACACATTTAGACCAGCTACTGCGCAGGAGGGAAAAAAAGGTGGCATCTCAATCTTCATATAAAAGAGACTCACATCAAGGTTGGTACAGCAGCATGATGCACTAGAGCATCTTCATGTCTAAATAACCATCAGAGTGGTCCTGTACCAAATATTAGCTAGCTATAGATCTTTCTCTATGATGCAAGAAAGCCACAGTGCTCATCTACAGGAACTAAAATCACTCGGTACTAGATGCAATACCAATTTCCTAGGTGATCTAAACTATCCAAATACAGACTGGGAAACCTACACCATCACTCGTGCACAAGCACAGAGATTCTTGGAATTTGACTAACTGTAACACGGGTATTTATCTTGGCAGGGTACCCACAGGAGAGAATAACATCTTGGATCTTGTCCTTACTAATATGGGGGTATCTTGCACCATTCCCTTGTGTACCTTCATCACTTGTTAGGTTTGACCATAAACTTTGAAATAAAACAGAAGCTAGAGAACCCTTACACCTACAGTACCTTTACACATTTCTCAGAGAAACTACATACCCCTAAGTGACACACTGCCAAGTTTCAAATTCCCACCAAACCCACGTAATTCAACTAAAGGCATGGAAACGTACACCACCACACTACACCAGCATGCAAACAGTTGCAGAGATGCAGCTGTATCCTGTAGGAACATGTGCAGGGCAAACCACTGAACAAATCCACATGGTGGAACTATAATATCAATAAACTTTGCAATAAAAGGAAGAGAGCTTTGACCAAAAGTAAGAAAGAGTAATTCTCAGAAGGATAGTGCCTTCATCACAGAAATAACTCAGGAGCTTAATAAAATCCAAAGCCAAGTAAGAGACTAAAATAGTTACACAAGCCAAAGACAAACTCTGTGCACTCAAAAGTACAATACAGTAATGGGCTGAGCTGACTGAATTATGCTACCTACAACTGAGGCTGAAGATATGGCAAACCTACTAGATGATAAATTTAGCTCTAACTTTACCCTCTCTACCCTCCATCTGTTCCTCACGGTACACCTGAAATTGGCTTGCTTCCCGCTATCACACAAGACCAACTCCCAAAAATGCTATCAAAAGCTAAAAATACTGCATTGATGGGTCCCAACAACATTTCCTGGGTGCATCTTAATTAGCATGAAGCACAATTTAGCCACACCACTGAACAATACTGTTCAACATTAGCCTCCACACAGGTTTAGCACCTATAGAATAGAGAACAGCTAAAGTCACACCCCTGCACAAGGGAGGACCTTCCACAGACCCATGCAATTACAGACCCATAAGTCTGACCAGCCTCATATGCAAAGTCTTTTAAAGATTTAGCATGGAACTAATTAATCATGACATAGGGAACCTCCAAACACTGGACCTGTCTCAGTTTGGATTCATCAAGGGAAGTCATGCTTACTCATCTTGGTGGACTTTTTGAAAAGGTCAAAGGAATGGATGAAGGCAAAATGGTACACACCGCATACTTCGACCTGGTCAAACTTTCTGACACAATCCCCCACTCGAGCACAGCAGGAAAGCTAAATAAATTGTAAATAAACCTCTGTGCTACCTGCTGAATTGCCAACTGGCTTACAGACAGGATGCAAGAAATCAAAATAGGGCAATTATCTCCACAAAGAGACCTGTCACCAGTGGAGTCCTACAGGGTCCTGTGCTGGGACCTGTCCTTGTCCTATCTGGCATCTACTTGTCTGAAGTAAAAGCCAGTATCAAAGAGCTCCGGATAAGTTTGCCGATGACTACAACCTATGAGCAGTCACAATCTCCAAATGACTCAGCCATCCTACAGGAAGATTTGTCCCAAATAAATAACTGGTGGCAAAATTATGAACTGAAACTAAATGCCAAAAAATGCATTATAGAGTGGGTCAAAAGCTTTTGTGTTACTTTTTATTTGGTTTATAAACATTGATTTTTACCTTTATTATTAACTGATAACCTTGGAACAGAGACTAGGTCAAGTTCAGTGCAACGGGGTTAAAGCACAGGGCTTTGAATTCAAATGGATGCAAGCTGATATACATTTTCTGACGATGACTATCACTCAGGCTCTAGCCTAGGTGTTATACAGATAACCTGATGAAGTTAAATTTTATATGAACCTAGGATCCATACCCCTGTGATATCTGCATGCATGACACAGTCTGGTAATTGTACTGCAAACATTTTCACCAATGGGGAGTTAATAAAGGTTTTGTGAAAGTTTAAAAAGGTAAATTACTAAAGTATCCTTTGGTAAGTCATATACCCTGGGGAACTACCACACTACCATTATGCCCTAAGAGTTGATCCAGTTTTTCAGGATTTGGGACTTTCATTACCTTTTGACCAACATGTGTCCATAGTTGTAAAAAAAGTCATTCTATATTGCACAACTTATAAACAAAGGGATTGTGTTTAGATCTATGGATGCCACTGTTCCCTTTACTCAGCCCTCATTAGGCCAATCAGAGTATCTGTCCAGGCACATGCAACGACTGGAATGTCCACAGAGACACCTTGCCAAAAGGATACAAGGCCTACACAACATGTCCTGCATAGACCAACTCAAACCCCGTCACTATACTTGGTATTCTACAAACCGCTAAGAGATGACCTGTGTCCGGCATACAAGGCATCCCCTGAACCAATACTGATGGATTTAATGCACACTGGTAAGTCAAAGGACATCATAAATAATGTGTCTAGGGATCTAAACTTCTCCTGCAACATCAACACAATGGTTTGGAGAGACAGATATATCTCACAAAGGATACTAATGCTATGTGACAGACTCCCCATCCACATAAAACAAAGCATCCCAGTCCATATTCAAGTGCAACTTGGATATATTAATGGGAAACCGAAAAGTTAGCCCAGGACTGCCCCCTTTAACACTAAATGGGCAGAGGCAGTTCTTAAATGCTTCACCCCATGCATCGGTCTCATTAAGTTGTCTATGACATATTGTAATATCCCAAGCCTAGGCAACAAGTCTTCTGAAATGATGATAACTCTATATAGTAAAACAAGAAGATGCAGCTGTCAGTGAGACTGTCCTACAAAGACAGACAGAATGGCACCACTATCCAAAGTGTTTTATATGGACCACCATTAACAGTGGAAGGAAACAATCACAGAAGGTATACTCTGGATGAAGTCAAGAACAAGGTAGTACAAATGGGACTTGTTTATACCTTATATTTTTTAAACCAGGTAAGCCCATCAGGTGTTGCTGCCTCTCTGCCTTTTCAAAAATGATCTGGGAGTTAAGAATCCCCCCCCCCCCACAACAGCAACGGTAGCCTAGATTTTTTTTCCAGATTGGCACAATAGTTTTTTAAGCTGTCTGCAAATGGAGAGTAACAGTTTACATGAAAATAACATACTTTCTGAATTAAGTGCCAACATTATCATCTATGACATGAAGGTATGAAAATCAGAAAGGAAGGAAAGCAAACAACCAGATTATGGGCAAGTTGCATGCCTTAACTACACATTCATGGCAAGAATCTGACAATGCACATTTGCACACGTGGTAAGCTAAAACTAACTGTAAAAAAACAAATGCACTGAATGCACACCTGAAATGACGAGAGAGTAAAGTTAGGCAAACTCAGTGGCTTTGTAGTCATTTTGCTAGTGAAATATAAGCCTATAAAAAATCATTCCTGCAGAGATAATGTCCAGATTATGGATGTGAGAGAGGAGATGGAAAGAGCAGATTCTGTTAAATTTGTCCAGGAGTGGATATTGCACACAAATGGATATAGCACATCTGGATCCTAGGAAGGCAGAGAAACAGAACGGGTAGGTTACATACAGTTACTGCAAAAGGTCTAGGTAACCTTACTATAAAATATCACAACTTCAAAACTAAAGACTTGTTTAGAAGGCAGACAGCAGGTAGGAAATTTTTTCCATAACTGGTGTTAAAAGTGCAAATGGTATAGCTCAGCAGAGGGTACAACTGTTCCCATTTATATGGCGTCTGTGCAGAATGGGTGTGATTGCATGAGAATGACCTATCCAGAGACTTCCAACACTGTATAGCAAGGCTGTAGTTATTACTGTAAATTCCTGAAGAATGCAATAAAACTATTCATTAATGTTATGAGTTTTAGTGTTCTGTCAGTCAGTGAATCAACAAGGACATTATGACAGACTAGATATCCAGACCCCATAGTTACATATCACATAAGAGGAGAAACCTAAATCGGGAATCAGACAAACTTCCAAGAGAGGTACTCACATCAAACAATGTACGAAACAAAACATGGTTGAAAGAGAACACCCACAAGAATCAGAAATGTGAGGAGTACTGAAGGTCTGAGTGGTGAAGATAACGAAGGAAAAGTAGAAGTGGAAAGCAGCTGAGATACCAGGCATAGTTAAAACAGGCAGCATAGAAAAGGTGACAAGTGAAGCAAGGATATTTCAGAATTACTAGATGCGTGTGGAAAACGTTGGCAACTCAGCAGATGAGCACAAGTAAGAATGGGACTGAAGTAGTGGGACTTTTGTTTAGATGTATGCTAGTGACAGTGTCTCTTTCTCTTTGCTTTTCCATCTCCTGACTACTCAATAACTTGGCTCACTGAAGTAAAGTGAGGTTGTTTTGGTTCATGATCAGATAACCAAGATGGATGGAGAAGGCCGAATTTTGTGTATGTAGTCTTGAAGACTATCTACAAAGTTGGATGTACTTTCTTATTGGAACTGAAAATGTATAATGGAAAGCATAAAGTATCACCATGGAAAATGGCCAGAAAAGTGACTGAAGTTACCCTAGTTTAATAACTGTAATGTTTTATTTGTATATGCAAGTTGCTTAAAATAACAGATCTTCAAGAACAAGATACATAAAATATAACAGAACAGGTTTAGTTTCTTAGAATCTAATACATTTCCCTGTGTCAAATTCTACCCACTGCTCCCATACTGCACTGCACCTCCCTCTCTCTCCCCAGATTGAGTTTGTGTCTGAATGCCCATTTTCTACATGACATGCACACAAAAACTACTCCTCTACAGTTTATTTGTAACCACTGTATATAATAAATAATAATAAAAAAAAAACGAGGAAAAGTGTATGCTGAAGTAGACAGACATCGATCATGAAGATCAACTATTATGTTAAGTGCATAATTTCATATCATATATAATCCAATCCACCCAGTTCAATTACAGGACAGAGTCCCAGGTTCTCCTCTTGGATCTAACAGGACACAAGAGATCACATCCAACTTAATGTCTTGCAAAAGCATGCAGATACGCCCAAATCACTGCAGCACAATATCAGACTCATGCATTCCTGAAAAAAACGCTAACTGGGTAGCCCATGTTCCTTAGTAAATGTCTTTTTGGTTTACCTTGCATAGTTTTGTTATACTTATTCTAACAAAACACTGCAATCCAGCAGCCACCAATAGAGAATGACCTTGGATACTTTCTGACCTAATATGTTACTGGCAAAGGAAATGAATGACCTTTCCTAAGCTGTTGGGTTCTGTCTCAGTAGAAGCGTAATTGTCCATGCATATCTAAACTGTGCAACAAATATCTACTGCAATTACAATACTGGTTGAAAAGAGACAAATTAACAGACCAATATAAATTTGCATCTGTGACTCCATTAACATAAAGGAAGAGTTAGTCCACAAATATACTCCATTCTTATGGAAGGAAGGGTAAGGAGGTTTGGAGGAAAAGGCGTGTAAGTTCAGACATCTTCTGTCAAAGTCACTATATCAGGAACTTGAGTTATTCCCTAGCTGGTGGTTATGTCACTTTCTGGGTGAAACTGATTGCCCATGACAAGACCTTAAGAAAATGTTTCTCAGAAAGGCCTTACATTCCTAAGTAAGTCAAGGAAGATTAGAAGATCAGTTCAGGCCCTGGTGAAAATTAGATTGCTAGTAAGTGAACTTTTATGGGTGAATAGCTTATACACTTATTCAATGAGGGACTAAACTGTATAATTGCTGGAATGGGAGCGGAGGAGACGTCACGACCTTGATCAATGACACAGACAGTCCATTTGCTTTCATAGTTAACCCAGTGAAAGGTGTGCTAGGCAGAAATGAGGATGTGGACCATGCTCAGGGCCAGGTCTCTGGTCATCAAGGGAACTTGAGTAATCATGCAGTAAGATAAAAGGACAGAAGAGCTGGGAAAGACTTGCTGGATGGATAGAATTGAAGACATTTGTATGATGTCAGATGGAGATGCTTTTGCGAGGGATGAGGTCACAGCAGAAGGAACCAAACTCGCGAGTGCCAGACTTGAGCTATGTGAATTACTCCCACCTTACATGATTTGGCTTTCATCAGAAATCTAAGAAGGGGAAACAGGAAAAGACTAAGGAGGACTTGGAGGTCACTGCTGAAATGCAGCACTCTGGTATGTCTGTCCCTATTGAGGGATTAGGGAGAAAATGCTGCTGCTTGGTTTTGGTCACTGTGGCAAAAAAGTTGCCGAAAAGCTTGCCTCAAGTGATGAAAAATGTTTCTGCCACTACTTAACTGAGACCACACGTGCACCATCAGCAGTCATTGGCTGAGCTTGTCTGCAAGTTAGTTGGCTTGGCTGGGGATGTATGCTGATGATGGAAAGCACAAAGTTAACATGACTCTTTCTCACAGCCACATGGCCTTCGGACAGGAGTGGGCATCCCCACTGTATGCCAACATGTCAAACTACTGCTATACTGGCAGAACAGGTGGCCTTTGTAATGCCTGCAGCATTAAGAAGACCCGTCGCATATCTAAGACCTTGTCATGTAGACCAGTCTTTTCATGTGATAACGTCCTTTTGACTGTCTGACCTGAACAATGCCAAGCCACCACAGGGGCACATCTACCCAAGGAGACAGTGATGCTTGGGGGTAAACAAGGGTTAACAAACTGCTCTAAGAAACATGGTCTTGATGAAGCCTCCACTCCAATGGATGGATCACACCCTGAACTTCCTGAGAGGAAGGATCAAAGACTCCATATTACGATTCAATTGGACCTTCAGGACTTCATATAATATTCGGAAAAGGAAGCTAGAAATATAGTACCTACCATGAATTGCAGAACTTTTGAGGCATAGTCCTAACTTGACACCTTGAGGGTTGTGGCAATTTTAAAGTAGACATCCTGGAGGTCCACGGAGTGCATCCGGTCTCCTTTCTCTAGGCAAACATGGATCAATTGCAGAGACCACCTGGAACTTTGTCTTTTCTATGAGCAGGTTCATGTCCCTGGGATCAGAGCTTTGCCAGAGTCCTTTGCCTTTTTGGAAACCAATAAAGACCTTGAATTTGGACCTGGACCCTGGCTTGGTGGGACCTCTTAGAATGCTCTTTCTTGCAAAAGGTTTATTCCCTCTATCTTGGCCATTGCCTTCTAATGGGAAGAGACACTAGGAAGAGGAAACCGGAAGGGCTAAGGAAATCAAAAGGGAACTGAACAACCTCTACACACCATCCTCCTGATCCACCTGTCCTACACAATGGCCTGCCAAGCAGAAACATAGGTGGATTCAACCTTTGACAGCCTCCAGGGTGTCAGAATACAGGAACTCCAAGGATTTTGTGAGAGTCTTCTCCCAAGGAAGGCAGGCTGTGGAATCCCTGACTGTGTGGGCTACTTTTCTGTCTAAAATGACACCCATTTTGGAAACATCTGTCACAACACTGCTTGAATGGTAGCAGCAAGCTTTTTATATATAAACTACAGATTCCAGGCACTTCTCTGGTTGGGAGAAGATGTCCTCTAAGGAGGTGAGAGCATCACATTATGTCCTCTGAGAAGACGCTTCACATCAATGACAGAGAGCAACTTCCCTTCCTATGCACACTACCTGTTGGCCAAAAGATGTAGAACCAACATACATGGCAGTGGAGAATGATAATTAAAAGCAGTCTATAAAATTTTCATTATCTAAACCAGGCATGCCAGTGTATGATAATGCCCTCTTCTGCAAAGTGTGCTTCTCCCTTAACTGTTTTATGTGAAAGTCCCATGAAGAGATAAGACATGACAGCCGTGATTGCCAATCATGACTCCAATCATCTCAAAAGATAGCAGTATGGCATTTTATTCACCATATTAACTGTGCAACTGACTAGATCATATTGAAAGTAAGGTAATAATTCACTCACATGGAAAAGTCACTTTATATATAAACGCACTTCCCAATCAGTCCAGTGCCCAAGACTCCTTGTTGGAAGGGAGGGCTGAACTACCAGACTCCCTTCCTAAGGCTGCTTCTTGAAAGCAGTGGTTATTACAGCATTGTTGACTATGACTAAAGGAGCTTTATCCTAACACTCATAGTCTTTGAGAGACTGGAGGATCCTGTTGAGTCTCCTTGGCAAAGACACTACCATCACCAGTTGTTACCAGGTCCTCTGCACGACAAGACAGACCATTTTGTCAGCCAGTAAGTCTTCAGGTGGGAGATGAGGTCGACTGCCCAGGTCCTCAATGATGCACACACTTTTAAACCTCTCCAAATCATGGGTCATTAGGAGGGGAAATCTGGGAAACCATTCCATTTATCCAAATCCATACCTGGAGTGGAGAACTCAGTAAGGGAGTCCAGATGTTTCCTCTCACATTATCACTCCCTCAGAACATTATCTGAAGGAGACTCATCCAAGTGAGAGGAATTTGTTATGGATACTACATACTTATCCCGTAACAATCTTCTGCTCCTCTGCCTCTGAGGGATGAATACAAAGGGACTATGGTTTCAGAAGTGAGGGCCTCCTGG